>NC_142416.1:7705000-7897500 GCF_059516105.1 Syngnathus floridae | reverse complement strand
CAACAAACGTAATATCAAAAGCCAACACTATTTCTATGAATTTCTGCAAATGTTTACATTTTCAAATGATCTCCAACATTGCTGGAAATCACAATGTCCCATGACTGATGACCTATTTTTAGAATAGGCCCGTGGGCTACTTATGGCGGGTCCTTGAGGCTACCTTGTTCCTGCTCCAGAGCCCATCAGATGAGTACAGCTTGACTAAGAACATCCCTGAAACCTGTCCCCTATTGTATAATATAGACTCAAAACACACCACATAGTCCATCTTTTCATTTCTGCTTCCGCTAGCCAGCCACATTGAAAAGTAATAAATCTGTGTAGTCATTTGGTGTTACCTAATTGCGGGTGTAGCATGGTAGCTACTTCATTTCCAGTCGGTGCTCTCCACGGACGATGTGCGATGAGAATTCGTAGCGGTCTCGACTACGATGGCCACACACATTGCACTCAAGCGGGTCGCGGAATCCGTGGCAGCCCATATGGATAGTGAACATGACGTAGTCAAGAAAGATCACCTTGCAGTGACTGCAAGAGTACAAGGCCCCAGGCATCCCCCCAGCTTCTCCATCAGCCCGTGTCACCTGCAAAGCCTCCAGGGGTGATAAGGGTATAGGCTGAGAATGTGGGATCCCGTTCTGATGGTTCAGCCCGCCCAGCAAGTGGCCCAAGCTATACATGAAAGGAGATCCCTGAGGGCCATCAGCATTGAACACATCCATGCCAGGAGGTTGCTGGGAGGTGTGAGGGAAACCTGGCAACGGCATAATCATTTTGTGGCCGTTAGTGAGGCCAATAGAATTTATGTCATTGCGGCTTAACAGAACTGGGTACGGCCTTTGGGAGTGAGCCGCATCGCTTTCTGTGCCCGAACGCATTAATGGCTGTTGGCAGTGCGGGTCAGGCCCTGGGGAGCCTAATGGAGGGTCCTGAAGGTGAGCTGCGTTCCTGTTCAAGCTTAGGTCCAGACAGACACCATTATCACCTAGATCGGCACCACAAAAACATGCTCAAGTCAAGTATTTCATTTCACATCATTTTAGAGTTGGAACAAAGAAGCACACACTGAGAGCAACACTGCAAGATGTTTCTAAAAAAAGAAATCAAGTAGAAATTCTTGAGGGTCCACTTGAGGTTTGAGGAGAAGGCAAAGATACCCTCAGCAAAAGAGAACCTCACACAGAAACAAGAGGACACGAGATTCACAGGTCAAAAGATTTAAGAATCCAGA
The DNA here is from genome assembly GCF_059516105.1 of Syngnathus floridae. Classification (NCBI taxonomy): domain Eukaryota; kingdom Metazoa; phylum Chordata; class Actinopteri; order Syngnathiformes; family Syngnathidae; genus Syngnathus; species Syngnathus floridae. Next base: position 7,896,266 of record NC_142416.1, on the reverse strand, counting down.
GAGGAAGCAGTTGTGCTCGGAGGCATAGCAAGAATAGAGAGCTGGTAGGACGCAGATGACTCAGCTGTGCCACAGACGGAGAGGCACCTGCTCACGTTTCTCCCCTCCCTCCCACCTTTTTCTCTCTCAGCACTTTGCTTTTCCTTCAGTGGTTATACTATACTATTGAAAGATCATTTATCAACATTTGGAGGTGTTGTGCCCATAAACCAGGAGTGTCAAACTCATTTTTTTCGCGGGCCGCATTGTAGTCATAGCTTCTTTCGGAGGGCCATTATGACTGTCAACTCAAATAAATGTATGAGCATCTCATATTATATACAGTAAAAGCTACAAAACAAACTGACAAATAACTCGTTTTCAAATTAGACGAGTAAAAACTAGTCAAATATTAAAAAAAAAAAACATGAATTTGATGCACAATTTGTCTTCGCGGGCCACATAAAATGATGTGGCGGGCCGTATCTGGCCCCCGGACCTTGAGTTTGACACCTGTGCCATAAACCCTCATGCATGCAGCCAGCTTTAGACCCAATTGTGACGCTACAACCAAGGTGATCAAGCAACCAAAAATGGCTTTGTGTGTATGAACAAACTTTCCAAGTGAGCAACATAATGACATTTTGATCATTTTATGTTAGTCATATTTTCAAGTTCATTTGAATCCAAACCTACCTACCAAGTCAACACATTCCTTATCTTGTTTCCTTATGCACTCATCTGTACCCTGCTATGACAAAGTCGGAGATGAGAATTGAGGGCGGCTGAGACAAGTCTGTAAGGGTCCTGGTGAGACATGGAGGCAGACAATAGACAGACAAGTAGCGAGGACAACAAAAAACATGAACTGGTGAATAAATAAATGTTGTATGAGCTCACTCAAAACTACACTTTACGGACACCGTACACCTATAGAAACTGAAAAGGAAAGAAAAGAATCATGCCGATTCTGGCCTTTCTCCAAACTGTTTGAAACCACAGAATTTGTCAACAAGTCTTAATAATAAAAATTCAGATCTATTAATATGGTCTAGTCCACCTTTTGATTGCTTTAATGTTTGGATCGATAGGTGTATCTCAATATGTCCATAGAGTGTAGCATAAAGGCACATGTAAAAGCACAAACATTACATTACAGAACATTTAAAAAAGAAGAAGCTTTGTATTTTTAAGTGCTGAAATAAAAGAATGTAGCAAGCAGGTAGACATTCAGACAATGAATGGAAAAGTGGAATTATGTTGACAGTCACAGCAATTTAAAAACGTCAGTCCATGTGGAAAACATCTCACTGCAAAAATCCCATTATTTACTTACCTGTAAACTTCTGCGGCATGGAACTCTTGCGTTTGGCTACATTTGTGGCCAGCCTGTCAAGGAGCAGAGCACGCTCGGTGCCCATCTGAGTCCTTGATAGGTGACTGTCGTCTGCCTCACAAAATGAGAGCACAAGAGGCTTAATGATCGCCTAGAGTAAGAACTAAACAAGGAAATGACTGAAATTATTTTAAGAAACAAACAAAATAATCAAAGAGTGTGTCCACTTTCCTCCCTACCTTGGATGTAAAAATTGAGTGAATCACACCTCAGCAGCTTGAGGCAAAGGAAGTACAAGACATCGATGTAAGATGAAAAGTTCCTTTGACCTCACTTATGCTTCACCAGAGCAGACTGAGGATGTACTTCCTCACCACAAACACACTATCAGGCCTAAACGTATGACATTTGGTGACCACATAGGCATGACACTGTGTACGTGTGTGTGTGTTTCGTGTCGCATGCTCCTAAAGAATGCAAAGGCATCATGTTGGTTTGCATGAGCTGGATTAAACGTGTGCCCTACATGGCTCTGCGGTGCTACTGCAAGGAGGGGAAGTGGTCTGTTAAGCAGCAGTTAAACATCACACCACCTCATACATAACCTATTTTGCTGTAATGAAGGGCCAGCAGCAATCATTTACTAGCCCGTAAAAACAAGCCATTCAGTATAATCAATAAGAGCTTTATGCTCTGTGAGTCATCTAACCGCACAGCTACAGTGCTGAATGTCTATTGAGATGGATGATAAACGCACAATAGCTTCTCACCTTTCTCAGCAGGTGCTTTGCTGTGAATGTACACATGGCACCTCTCTCTGTGCTCCTCGAGGGAGCTGCGCTGCTTGTAACTGCGACTGCAGAGGGTGCACTTGAAGGGCTTCTCTACTGTGGACAGCACATTCAAACTCAGGGATAAGATTTTTTTTCTTTTCAATACAAATAGCATCCCCCCCACAAACTTGAGCAGGACAGAAATTAGATGGATAAATAACAGTATTATTTCTCTAAGCCCAACATTTCCAGAAAGCTGATGACGAGCAGCCTACCAGAAGGTGAAGCACATAAATTGAAAGTGATAGTTTTGACAGTCATGGGTGATATGTGTGATAATGCATAGAAGTTTCTTACTGGAAAAGCTCTGCAACCACAGCAGAAATCAAAATGTGCGGGGTTAAGACAAAACAAGACACAGGTGCATCGCGCATCAGTGCATCTGAGTGTGTATGTGGTTGGTACCAGAATGGGTGCGCAGGTGCCCGCTCAAGGCGTCACGTCGGCGGCAAGCATAGCTGCACATGGGACATTTGAAAGGCTTCTCCCCGGAGTGTAGTTTGATGTGGCGAAGCAGGTTTCCTTTCTGGGTAAAAGAAGCCCCACACTGAGCACAATGGAATGGTCTCTCACCTGGGAGGGATAAAACGTTTGCCCATAAAATACCCTACTGAATCTTGTGTGTGTGTGTGTGTATGTGTGTGTGCCAATGATTTCTTTGAAAATATTTCTGCAAAGTGTTCTGATGACTTCTTCTAGCCAGATGTGCCATGAGGTGTTTACAGCTCTCTAGTTTGACTGTAGTGACTTGCATAAACCCTATCAAAAAGCCACCATCTTTGAAAAGGGAACAAAGCACCATCCACAGTCATTGTCAGAAACTTCCAAACTGTTTTCTCAAATGACTGAGAAAAACAACGAGAGAAAAAAATCTACACAAGCCACAATAACGAACAACCACAATAGTCCTCTTTGAGTAAAGCTGGGAGATGATTTTTTTCCCCCCCTCCCTAAAAATGTGGCCATATCATAATATCACGATTAATTAGGCCCAGTTCCACAAATACTAAGCTGTAATAACAGCTTAAAAATAACCTGCCCTTCACAAATTTGTGATTTAGTACTGGTATTTGGTCCTATTTGCCAAGTGTATCTGATACAGTGGTATGTATCTGCAAGAGCAGCATGCTCTATACACAGTGAAACTACAAGGTTGAATATACCAAAAATCTTACAATATGACGTTCAGAGAACATTTTCTGGAAAAATATGCCTCTAAAGTTAAACAAAACTTGGAGTTCATAGCGTCCACATGCATAATGTAACACGAAAGAAAACAATATAATAATCATAGAACTGACATTAGAAAAGCAGTACAATATAAAACTAGTCAATATACAGTGAATATGCATCCATTATCAATTAAAAAAATCGAATTACCAAGCAGACGGAAATTGAAGTACCAGTAGAAAGTATGCGACTGTCAATGAGTAAGCAAATTTTTAATTTGCTGATAACTTTTTTTGTTTTGCTTCACAAGAATGCAATGTTGAATATCAACATACTGACAAAACAACCAGAAGGCTTTAAGTTCTTATTATTTTACCTGACACACCCCTGTTCAAATGATATAAAAAAATGATACGTCAAAAAACCTTGCCTTTGAAAAGAGGTCTGTCGACTTTTACAGCCACTGTACAAGGCTTCTTTTTCCCATGCAACACCTATAAAACGCCACTAGGTAACTGTACCGCAACTGTAACACACCCTTTCCTGTTTCCTCTCCATTTGTCTGTCAGACATCCTCAAAGATTGAGTAGGAAGTTAAGTTTTTTTCTTTATTTATATATATTCATATAAATATATAAATATTATATATATATATATATATACATATATTACTTTTCTGACATTTATGAATGATAAAATGTTATTTTGCAGTACACTCAAAGAAATAATCTGTTGGGTGGACATTTATTGACTTGCCATAATCATCAGCTAGTTAATGCAAGACTTGCGGCCATGTTAAGATATTTTATGATAATATGAAGAACAGCAGTGTATATGTTGAAACAAAGGTTGGATTCAAACCATTGTGGTCATCTTTGCTACGTGAGCGATTTTTTTTATCCACCTTGCACAAAACGGTTATCTACTCGAGGTGTCAAGAGAGTGATGATTGCACAAGTGTTGTATGATGCGAGGTGTCGATTGGGTTCCTGTGCTTACCCGTGTGACTGCGTTTGTGCACCAGCAGTACGTTGATGCTGACGCAGGACAAGCCACAGATGTCACAGTTAAGCTTCCCCATTGACTGCATGTGGGGAGTTGTGCCTCCTGTCATGTAAGGCCTCTCTGATGTGGCTCCTGCTGAGGCATCCTGCAGAGCTGTGCTGTTGTAAAGCGCATAGTCCACCAGCGACAAGTCCTCTGGCTCAGCCACGGAATCTCTCTCTTCATCATTATCATTGTCATCGTCATCTTCGGTCCTGTCACCATCGTATCCTTCCTCCACTCCTTCCTCCTCTTTTTGGTCCATTGGCAAAACTGCTTTTTCTTTGTCAGCTTCAGGATGTGTCTCATTGTTTTCAATCTCTTCATCCTCAACCTTTACCATGCCTAAATAAGAACAAAGTAAGAAGCAATGCACACTGACTAACACATAACATTTGATCTTATAGTATTTGTTCTATTTGGCCTATGAGATTTACATAAGGCACAATAAATGTTTACAGAACATGTAGGTTTATAGTTGTTACCTAACTATAAATTCTAGCATGACTCCATCCAGGCTAAAGGAAGAACTCGGGCAAATCACAACAAGTCAGATGTGTGCTGAAGATTAGGGGAAGGAATCTTTGGTGAATACACATAAATTAGAACCAGGATAGGTGAAAAATGCAGCAGGGAATTCCATTCCTTTTGGGTATTTTTCTCCTGACAAAACATTGAAACCAGGCAGTAAATTAACATTATGTCCTTATTTAACTTAAAACATTCTTTATGCGGCTTCTGGCCACATGCTGACACACTGACATGTCCTCAGGGCTTGTTTGCGTGACCTTTCTTTGAGAACTTGTGTCTCAACCGACCACCAGTGAATTCAGGTCTATCCAAAAACCACACCGTGGTCTCGGCAGCGACAGACAAGCAGCCCAGCGCATGGGAAATGTTCAGATGTGCAATGGAAACTTTGCACACACAGAGCCCTATAGAGTGCTGGCTCTGAACACAATAAACCACATGCATGATGCAGATGCACTGCAGAGCAGGGCTTTAGAGAATCTTGAGGGACTTAAGTGGAGCAGGAAGAAGAAACATCATCTCATTTAAAAAAAAGACATTTACAAACACTAACCTAGTTAGTCTAGAATTTGGACAATGACAGAAAGTCATTTCAATTGATTTGAACTCATTGACGTGTATGTCACGTTTATTTACCAATACTAGTTGGGAATGACAGATATTTTATCTAGAATGCTTCCATTTTTAAGTGTCTAAAAATGATTTGCCGCTCCCTGAGCAGTCACCTTGTCATGACGGAGTGGTTTGCGTGTCCCAACGAGGCAAGGAGCTAAATTGTATCGGGCTTTATACACCTGGCAGGGCCACTCATGGCAAACAGGTCTTACGTGAGGGACCAAAATAAAAACACGGCTCTAAGACCCCCTACGACGAATGCTATAACAAGACACAATTTCCTGGACGCAGGACACCAGGGCCTCCCTCTGGAGACGGGCCTGGTAGACAACTTGGGCCTCAGTACAATGACCATTTCTGTGGCGATGTCATCGTACTTGTGGCTACATGTCTTAGACACTCGGGTGAAAAAGGGTGGAGCTGTCAACCAATCACTCATCAGTTTTCTAAAGCTGAGCTGTGATTGGCTGTCATTGTCATTGCTATGTCATTTTCAGTCGACAGCAAGTGGCAAAATGGCCACCTCCTCAGATGGTGGACTTTGCCTGTTTAATTCATATTCCACAAACATAAATCTGAACGTCATGTTTAGACTAGTGGGGCCACATACATGTTACTGTAAAGAAAATTTTGGGTTCACTTCTTCTTTAAGATGATGCCCAGTGACCCAATCCCAGATCAATGGAAGAAAATGGGTGGATGAGTTAATGAATTGATGGAAAAGCATATGGAACAAATTTGTAAACACAACTAGTGTTTTTAATTATTGGCTGAAAATCTTTTGTAGTTAAGAGCTGCCTGGAGCTGTGGTTCTTGTTGACTTCAGTTTTGATTTCAGTAAATAGAATGCTCTCATTTTTGAGTTGAGATTAGGTAACTCACTTGGCCATTTAAGAATATGCTATGACTTATTGCCATCAAGCAGCCTTGAGCTATTGCAAGACAACTAAAGCGAATGATGTCTGAGTATTTTACTTTGGGGAAAAAAACATGTCAACAGAAGTCAAGAATGCGCTGGAAAAGGTAATTGGCAGAATCTACAATGAAGTGACCTTTTCACGAATGTGAACTCAGAGGGTTTGCAACTCTCCACTGGTAACATTGCAATAAAGGTAGAATTTTCCAGAAAACAAAATCTTCCCATTTTCTGGACTCTTTGGACAAATAAAACAAAAATGAATGAACCAGATTAGATGATGCATCACAACTGAGATTCTTAATTGTGGTTTTGGACTCAAAGTGGGTCGCGGACGGCTAATAAAATGTTATAATGTATTCAGATTTATTTTTCAGAACAGAGGTGAATCAAGGTCCCACATAGAATATAACGAGATTGGGCAAGCTTCAGGAAACTTTAACCCGCTTGTGATCTAGTCACTAGCTACTTTGTTTTGGACTCAAAGTGGGTCGCAGACAGCTAATAAAATATTCTAATGTATTCAGAATTTTTTTTCAGAACAGAGGTGAATCAAGGTCCCGCATAGAATAGAACAAGATTGGGTAAGCTTCAGGAAACTTTAACTTGCTTGTGACCTAGTTACTAGCGACTTTGTAACCCCCCAAAAATACAGTGCAAGCCCAGCCTTTATAGCTAGCCATCTGTTTTGATGGTATTGTATATGAAAGTCGTTTGAAACTGCATTTAAAAAAATTTAAATACTGTACATGTACATATTTTCAGAGGTTATTTTCAAACATCGGTCATTGTTGTTGATACTCAATTTCACATTTCAATACTGCTCGAAAATACCCATTATCTGATAAATCAAGGATTATGAAAATATGACTTTGCAATGATAGGAACATTTGGTCCCAGGGTGATAACTATTGAGAACCATTGCTCAAGCGCTTAGCAAATCTTGTGCCAAACACCAAACTAGAGGTGGTGATCCGCCACGTGCTTGTGTGGCTGTTAATGAAGTGATCTTGCGGGGTTTGTAAAGATTCCCCTCACTGTATGAAATGTTGCACAAAAAACTATTAGCTGGTGTAGCCCACCTTTAAGGCACTGCATTTCATTATCTGTGAATGAGATACTCCTTTCTTCCTCCTCCAATGGCTTCGCATTTGCAACAGGAGTGAAATTGTCTGAGAAAGAAGCATAGCATCTTAAAAGGCTTTGCCTCCATTTATGTTTCTGTAAAATGATCATTCTCAGACATAATTGATCAAATTGCTCAAGGGAAAGTTATTGTGCAATTACAGTAAAGTACAATTGACGGGCCACCATCACCTTCTGTTCCATTTGTGACTGACTACCTTACATAACTTTAAAATATTATGTACAGTAGCAGGTTTACAAGAGTACGACTTTAGAGAAGGAACAGAACACTCACCAATCCCATTTCCTATTGTGGGTACAAATCCAGGATTCTTGTCTGTGTTCATGTTGGAAAAAGTTGTTCTGTAAAAGGAGACCAATTGTTTAACAAAGATAGTACGGTGGTAAGAACGCATGAAAAGCGGTTTATTTTAAGCAAAACCAGAAGGGTACAAGTCCATGGTTGATTGCTCGACCCTGTCATTACATTTAGCCCAACTTGAGAGACATGCACTGCACGTGTATTTCCTGCCATGTTTGCACAAGTGTAAAAAAAAACAACAAAAAAAACTTTCCACACTAAGACACCAACACTTGCAAAAATAATTCCGCCCTTGAATTTATGGAAATATTTTTTTTTAATCTTGTACAATTTAATGTGGACTTAATTCATATGATTAAAAATAGAATGTAAATGAAACAGATGTTTTTCAGAAATACAATTGGCCATGACAATTTGTATTAAGAGATGCGATAAATGCACAGGCAAAAGGCCTCTTCTTAATCAAAGCCTCATGGTGTTAAAATGTTTTTATAATCATGCACAATTTTATTTTATTTTTTTGGGTGGGGGGGACATGAATAAATATGAACAAATCTAGAAATAACTAACTTGCTTACCTGATTTGTGCTTTCCAGTTGACAAAGTTCTGCTCACTCTGTGGAAGATTTCACATTCCACCAGTTTCTGTGAATGTGGAATATAAGCATCATCACTTAAAGGAACAGACCTCATTTCAAACAAGGTGGAGCAACGAAGAAGATGCAAATTCAAAATGCACCAGCAACCAGTTTTTAGAGGACCAAATGAGCTTTTCTATCATTTGAATATGAACATTTGGGGCTTCAGCATGATGTTTTTGACTGAATCAAATAATCGATACTGATAATGACATCAAATCTATCCACATGATTGTTTTATTTCAAGGAGCAACTACGCCATCCTGTGGCTAAAATAAACTTTTTCATAGACCTCATAAACATGAATGCTGCATCAAGATACGCAATTGAGTAAACATGTGACATTTGAATACTGTTTGAAAAAACTGCTTAATAAAGCATTATGAAAACAAGAAACAATGAGAAACTAAGACACATAGATACATGCTTTGGGGGGATATATTCGCAAGTGAAAGCACATTTAGCTCAATGACAAGCATTATTTGAAAATAAACAAATAGCAGGCATTATTAATCAGATGAAACAAGTGCACATGAAGTGCCTGGCTCATCAGAATGAACAAAACTCAGTGAAGCACCCACCTGGGTTGTAAGCCTTGGCGGCTGCCCATGGGCCACCGTGGCAACCAGCCACCCCGCCTGAGGAAAAAAAAAGCATACTCATAAAGGCAGTACAATACATGCAAGGTTTCCATGGTAAAAAGAAGGCGATTGAACAGGGGGGTGGGGCGATGCAGATTAATAAAATCTTGTTCAAAACCTTGAAGGAATGGGTGAAGGACAAACAAGAAGCACAGAATCAGATCAGAGAACCCAGTTAATAAGCTGTTAGTCAGTGTTTCGGTAAATCTTACTTTGCACTCCGTTGGGTGTGGTGGGGGGAGGTGGGTGGATGTCGGCTGGGGGCCAGTGGAGGAGGGTGCTGTTAGGAGGGGTTACACTGTCCATTTGCCTTTCAATGCTGCCCATGTCAAGAGACCGCAAATTAGAACATGTGGACTGAGACATGGCAAATTGGGCTTGTGCGCATTCTTTCAAGCAAACATGAGCACACACGTTTACTGTTGTGGTCTCACAGGTAAAACCGGGGGTCAGCACAACCAGTTAGTTCTCTGCCCAAAACTGTTTGTGAAGGTAATGAGACTTGCATTTGCAAATAAGCGGGACAGAATCTTGTTGTTTCCTTCTTTGTGCAGCCGAGGTTGAGAAAAGAACCAGGCAGAGCGAGTAAGATTGTGTTTGTGAGTAGGAGTCAGAGGGGGAGAGAGAGAGAGAGAGAGAGAGAGAGAGAGAGAGAGAGAGAGAGAGAGAGAGAGAGAGAGAGAGAGAGAGAGAGAGAACGAGAAAGAGAGAGAGAGAGAGAGAGAGAGAGAGAGAGAGAGAGAGAGAGCTTTAGTCTGGCTTTTCTCTGCTGAGCCTTTCAGCTTCTCTCTCACTGTAAAAAGAGGCGTGTCCATAGACCAGTATAAAGTCCAAAGAGAGCCACTCAAGTTGAGCCATTCTCAGGCGCCAGTTCTTTGCACTGCACACCAGCAAGAGGAGAGACTGGAGTTGTTATTCAAAATATTGCCTTTTGATGATTTTCCAGCTGCTCACTTGAGGGCCTGATTTTTGGGTGTTTCAGCAGAAAGTGGCAAGACTCTGGACTTGAAGAACGGGCTCACCCGAACATACTGGTGGATTTTCATTTGAACACAACAAAACCTAGTTCTGATCATCACTCCATCCGTCAGCTGAGCAGATCAAGAGCAAGCTTCTAGTTCACTGCTGTGCCATTGAATCAGTGGGACAGAGAAGCATCACAGACGAGGCATTGTGTCCCTAGCTGAAAATATCAAAGACCACCTTGGACAAAGAGTTTCTCTGGACTGCCGTCCCCTCGTTGGGCTCCAGTCTGCTGTTTTGAATTAGAAAAGTGACCTAGCTGAGCGCCACTCAGGTGACTGACCAGTGCATATAGGATTGGCTACAGGCTGCCATGGTGCGTGAAGGTGGTGTGGCGGTGGCTCCATCCTACTGGGCCCTGTGGGCTGTTGCCACTTTGATGCTAGTGGCACTGTGCTTATCCGACCAGGCCATCCGCTGCCCAGTGTGTTCTGAGGAGAGGCTAGCCAGCTGTCAACTGCCGGAAAGCTGCGAGGAGACTGTGCGCGAGCCTGGCTGCGGCTGCTGCCCCACGTGTGCCCTGCCGAAAGGGGCGCACTGTGGCGTCTACTCACCGCGCTGTGGTACCGGCCTGCGCTGCTACCCGCCACAGGGTATTGAGAGACCACTGCACTCCCTCATGCATGGCCAGGGGGTGTGCACCGATGAGAGGGAGGTGGAGGAAAACTCAGGTGAGCTATCATTTTGGGTTCCTATCTAGAGCTATGATCTCAAGTCAGTCACGAACAGGGAATGTCTATATGTGGGCTGGCACTTTGTGAAGCCACTGTTGGTTACCTGTCAGTGGTTTGAAAAGTGTTGTTAGGTACAGCCTGCACAGCAGCTCTTTCTGCACGCCCCGTTGGGGGGGCATGTGCTCGTTGTCTTGCAGTCACTTGCTGCGAAAGGGGCCCTGCAGCAGGATCCAAAGCAGAATGCTGGTTTAGGCGCGTATACGCGAGGACCTCGCGCTGGAGACATCTGCTGCTCCAGTGTGTGATCTTTGACCTACAAGTTCCATTTGTCAAACCATGCATTCATTTTGGTGATATTAAAAAGCGTGCGTGTGCGTTAACTAAATCATGCCAATGACTTCGAGACTGAGATTGTGCAAGCAGTGAAAAGCATTGCGGTGCTTGTGGGAATGAGAGCGTCTACGCCTGTGTGTGTGGTGTGCGTGTGTACTGCGAGGAGGCAATAAAAGCTGCCGTATCAAAAGACTGTAATGGAGTGTGGCCAGTCTGGGGCTAATAGAGCTCTCTGCAGTCAGTAATTCACTTGGTGCTTTTTCATTCCTCATCCTACAGCTGCAAAGTTGCCTCTCTCCTTGACATCTGGATCACGCACCTCGAGACAGAATTTATATTTTCTTCTTGTTGTCCTCCTGTATCCATTTGGGTCTGTTTTTACTTTCACGCCTTATCTGCATATCCCTTTCCAGTTCAATGGACTTTAACTTCTCCCCTCTGATGTCATAGTATCAACACTTTTTGTCTTCTATTCTAAACAAATAGAGTGGTGCTGATTTCCGCTATTCCGTGTGAGGCAAATGTTATTAAGTGTCACGGCCGTGGTTCTTTTATTTGAGCCAAACCATACACATACTGGTCCCGTGTTGCTTGAATAAACTGGTAAAATGCACAGGCTTCCGGCTCCAGCCAGAACAACAAAGACTTGGATCGGTCATTATAAAACTCCCAGGACACTCATCTCCAGTGCAGCATCTGTTTCCACTGCCCCCCACCCCACTCCCACCCCCAAGCCCTAACAAGCCTTCGAATGCATCGCCCACCGCGTCCAGCTCCTGCAGGAGGATGAGCTCATCAGCACTCATTCTGCCAGAGCTGAAATGAGAGCCTTCTGCTCTCCGTGCAGGGCCAGCATAGGTTAGGCCAGCACATAGCGTGACTAAATGGAATCAGAAAGACGAGGAAAGCTGTTTGGAGCATGATAAAAAAAAAAAAAAGAAGAAGAAAAAAAGAGGGCTGTCATAGCAGTGACCACATTCTGAGTTTCTACAACAGAAGTGTAACTGAAAATTGCACACGAGGGGGGTTGAACTTGTTCTTAAAGGCCAAGGGTTCATTTGCTAAGGTCAAAAGTCTCCTTTTTGAAGTTCTGAAATCTGACCACTTAGTTCTGTTAGGCTCTACACTTCTTATTACCTCTCAGGATCATAACAAAGTGGGGGAGATGTTCAATACACAATAAATCAATTCTTCTGGGCAAAAAATCGGTTCTGCAGCACAGGAATGATTGATGTACTCGTAGCAGTATAGAGCCAGTAAAACTGCATGAGAAAAAGGTGAAAATAAACTCTTGTCAGAAGTGGGAGATTTATGCGTTATTAAACAAGGAGGTGACTCTCCTGAATACGTGTCTGACACTGCCTCACTCCTAGCAACAGTGAACACGTTGGATAAAAATAGAGGAGGGTTTTTAAAATCCAAGAGAATTCACCATGAAGGAATCTATGATAGGAGCAGGTTTCAACAGCTGGCCAGGGTCAAAGGAGCACATTTGTCTCAGAAATATGTACGTAGACTATCAATATAGTATTTCCACCGCGTTTGCATTGTACTTGACTCCCAACCGCAGTGTGCTATCCTGTCAGGTTTCTTCTTTGAAAGCCTGGCCATCCCTAATACTCAGAATAAGTCATTGTGTGTGTGTGTGTGTGTGTGTGTGTGTGTGTGTGTGTGTGTGTGTGTGTGTGTGTGTGTGTTGGCATCTGCTCCGACATTCCTATCAAGTCTTGACCGGTACAACACACAAATTCTTCCTTTTGTGAAAAACAAAACAATAATATTTACAAATGGATACAGATGTAAGGGATGAAAAGCTTAAATTCCTCAGGGAAAAAAGTGCAAGAGCATACTTCATGAAGGTCTGTAAAGAGTTAGCCTTGCACTTCCATTAACAATAAAAAAAAAAAACATCTTATGTTTTAGACACAGTGTGTTAAACTTGTCTATTCTCTTGATATTAATGGAGGAGTTCATAAATACCTTGGTGTTGTGTATTTGCTTACATGGAACGCTGCAGTGCATTTTTACAGCTGTGGCTCTTACGCAGGAGTAAACGTGATCAGCTACTTGCTGTCCTTTTGTGCACAGGGACCCCTCATAGAGCTGCAGCCAAGAAATCCACAAACAATCCCACAATGACCTTTCTGAAAGACAGAGAATCCCTAGGCAATAGGAGTTTGGAACCTACAGTATTAGCTTGCACCAAAAACAATGCAGGGAAAAGACAATCATTACCACACAAATGAATATTAACTCTCGGCAGAAATGTCACTCGCCTCTCATTTTACACTTGAATTGTGCGTGTGTGTGTGTGTGCGCGTGCGTTTATACACTCAAAATGCAAAGCAGAAAATCCCTTCAAGTTGACTTGAACAACAACTTCAGATGTCCTTCACTTATAGTATAGTAAGTAATACACAAATGACATCACAATTTTTTTTCCCTCCTCAATAAATAAGATTTCTAACAGAACGCAGAGGAATCCCATAGGAGGATAAACGTGGGAAAACATTCACACTGGTCTGCAGTTAATGAAACATGGTTTGTTTTCAACTCACAGGGGCTTAAACCCAAACAATTGGGAGAAAAATGTTTATGCTAATGCCAATCCATCCGCAAGAGTTTTTATTCTGTATTTGACTAATTTGTTACAAAATTTTATTTGGAATATTGGATGGAAAGGCTACTGAATTATTATTTTTTATGGTGCAGAACAGCTATAAATCTACTGTTGCTACCAAGATTAATGTATCATTTTGCATTCATTCTCACTTACTGTGATTATTGCGCAGTTCTTTTAGTTGAAGGATTTCAAAAGAATCCTGTGCAAAAACGGCATGTGCCTTGTTCAATTCTTTTCAGATGTACTGTAGGCCCATTGCTCCTTGTGGAATAAATCAACAATCTATCAAAGAAACCATCCCTGCCCTGCCTTTGGTAGATTTCTGACCTAAAAACACAGTATACACCCGGAGCTCTGTTTTGGCATCAGCTTGAACACTGGGAAGTGGTCAAAGAAGCATATGGCAACGTAGCAGCATTGGTTTTTTTTCTTTTGAAAATTTCTGTTGATTTACTATTCTGTTTTGGCTTAAGCAAATTAAGAGAACTCCCTGCTTTCATTGTATTTTTACAGCGCACAATTTTTTTTTATTGAAGTGTTGTTAGAAATGCTTGGATCAAGATGTGTTGACAGTGGATTGCTGTTTTGGTGACATTTGATGTTGACTATGGAAAGGGCGTTCCCATTTGCTTGAAAAATTTTTTGAGTGGCTTTTGAACTCTGCTAGAGAATTAACATCAACAACAACAACAACAACAACAACAACAACAATCATTGCTTTTGCTAATAACCTGTATCCATATAACATGTAATTAGTTATTTCTATCCGCCCATGAGAAATATAACTAGGTATTTTTTGTTCTTTTTAAAACTAATTATTTGCTTGTTTAGTGTTTTTTCTTCATGTGGACTGTAAACCTGTCTACGAAATGATGTCATATCCATCAATTGCACCTGTTTTTCCTTCACCACAATAGATTTTGACAGACTTGAAAATATAACTGAAGTAAAGCCTTTAAGCTTTGAAAAATATTCCATTGACTCTTAAGGCGTTGTAGCAGATTTTCAAACCTGCAAAAGTAAATTATAGTTGATTGAGAAAGCTAACATTAAGAAACATCTTCACATACCGTAAATGCAGTGGGCTTCAAACATACTCACAGCTCTGGAATGAGGTTCTTTGAAGATGAAACCAAGATTAAGTTGGACCACACTGAAGGGGACAGAAAAAAAAAGAAGTGCAGTGAAAAGAAGAAAGGCTCGTGATCCAAAGCAAACCACACACCATATTTCAAGCGCGGCAGAGGCAGGTCGAGTGGCCGTTATAAATACAGCCATTCACGACATTCAGAGCGGTAAAACACGTAAAATTGTGACATTAAGATTATTTAAAACTGGAACGATGTTAAACAGGTCAGTGAGAGGTTCACTCTCCTAACTTCTGTGTAGTACGTGTGGGTAAAGTGCGACTAATTATCTTATACTGGATGTGCACGTGAGTGGGTGTAGTCTGCCTATTTCCTGATGTCTGCTGGGACAGGCTTGGGCTGCTTGCGACCCTGACTCGAATAAGCGCTGTGGAAAATCATGCACACATGCGTGATACAATTAAATAATAATTTGATTTAAGACAGGAAATGCCGGTGGATGTTTGTAGTCATATTTTATGACAAAACCAGCGTTAGGAAGCTAAAATGTCAAGCTATTTCAGTGCATAAAAGTCACAGACTAAAAATCAAGGAATATTAAACCCCATAGAATCATAATTGACAGCCATCTTATGTTGGGACTCTCTAGTGACGTGTTACCAAGAAATACTGAAATATGTTAACTTTACCTAGCCTTACTTTTCAGGTGGTCTGGTTGCTTGATTGACTTGCTCTGAGGGATTCGAGGTGGACATCACAAAGAGTGCTGATGAGTAACATATTCTCAGAGAGCTGACCTTTGGCCCAGGCTACCACAGCTGTCCTGAGTCATTTGGTTTTAAACCAATTGTAGAGTTATTTGGTCAGATGTGAGGAAAGTGTCTGGTAGAGTGCTGGGTGAAAACACACATAGACCTTCCATTGGCTTTTAACATTTATCAATCAAATTGAAAACATCATGGTGCGCTTCTTTTAAGTGACCGGAAATATTTTTTGTAGGACTTGTATCAGAACTATTGAGTCAATCAATGGAATGGACTGAGGGGCTCTTTGCTTCGGAGCAGTTACTGGTTGTGTATCATTCCACAACCAGGCTCTAAATCACAAGTGTCAAACTCAAGGCCCGGGGGCCAGATACGGCCCACCTCATCATTTTCTGTGGCCCGCGAAGACAAACTGTGCATCAAATTTATGTGTCATTAATAAAATTGCAAATTATCTTCACTTTAAAAAAATCCTCTTTTTAAAATATTTGAAGTTTCCACTACAGTCTGATTTGAAAATGAATTATTTGTCAGTTTGTTTTGTAGCGTATACTATATATAATGTGAGGCGTTCATACATTTATTTGTGTTGACAGTCATAATGGCCCTGCGAAGGAAACTGTGACTACGATACGGCTCACGACTAAATGAGCTTGACACCCCTGCTATAAATGAACAAGAATTGTTGACTTCCCACAAGAAAAACAGCAATTGAAGCAACAAATAAGACATTTCCCTCTTGACCCACTCCCAAATCACATTGCGCCAACGAGTAAGAGTGCATGCGATCACAAGTATGAACAGACAAAAAGAAGAATTAACGACTTTGGATGAAGGAAACAACTGAAACAATGCTGGCACTTGTGATAGGAAGTGCTGATGAGCGAAGATTAAACGCGGCAAGCCTAAAAATAAATAGAAATGACAATTCCTCAGACACACCAAGAACAACAGTTTAGAAAATTGCATTACTTTACACAATAGAATCATGGCAGGCTTAACTGTTTATATATTCTGTATGTTTGCAGGCATGACAACCTATAAAAAGTAAGATGACATAAATTTACTGCCTTTCCAAAAAAAACACATTCAAAGCAAAAGCACTATGCATAGAGTTAGTAGGCAACAGAACCGCCCTCTCTTTTTTTGTCCTTGCCAACAGTGTTTAATTGGATGCCTGGCAGGGACTTTGTATAGAAAGCAGAGAAGAATTCTACAGCTTTTATGGTTTGGCCTGCTTTGATTCCAGTGCCAGTCTATAAAACGCCACAGGTAATAATAAGCTGGAAGAACAAAAACACTGCCAAGTCGCACAAGCCACAGGTGAAATGAGTGCGGATGTGTGCACATGCAAGTACACATGCACAGCAGTGCCCACTTACAGTATGACAGTGCAAATACACTTTAACAACCTCCATCTGGAGGGATGTAGGATGAAGAGGGAGGGGACATTTCCTCAGGAAGCAGCTGGCTGCCTGAAGAGCCACAGAAGAGGTGAATGTGGTACAGGCCGCAACAGGGGTGCTGTCATTTAAAGTACCTAATAAATCGTGACACGGCCACAGTCATTATGAAGCACCAGGCAGTGAGCGTCGCACCACATGTATTTCGACAGGGGGAAAGTAAATTTTACATACTGCAAGTCTGACTGATTGATTTGTGTTACTTATTGTTGACTTCAGTGATGGAACGGCACGATGAAATCATCCCTGAGCATCCAAACAACAGCAATATCCGATGCAGTCCACAGGACAAACGCTGCATACAGAAGATACTGGCTCGACACCCACCAAAATCCACAAATCAGAGAAGCAACACTGCGAGAGAGGAAGCCAAGGCGGCGCTGGTGAGCAAAAACATTATTTGAGCACGTTCAGAGAAGAGCACACTGACAGTAGTTCATCTTTCGAGTGGGGATTCAAACTCTAGCACATGACTGATGTCAAGGAAGTGCATCAGACTACAAGTAGAAGTGGATTGTTGCTGAGATACTGCATAATAGTTAGTCATTTACACCCAAAAATGAAAACAGGGAAATATATAAGGGAGACATGAAAAGTTGATTTTATAAGTTGGACAAGGAACAGACAATAACTCAAGTCTTTAGAATTAGACGAATCTAACAATAGAATATACTAATGATTTGTGCCTATATAATGTGGAAATAAAAAACAAGAAAACAGAAATTAAATTAAAAAGACTAACTAAATAATATAGTTTGTCATCTAGGCCCAGCTATAGACCAATTTTTAAACAACGTATGTATAACCATGAATGCACATGAATGCGCATCGACCATCTCAGTAATGACAAACGGACAGATCAGAAATAAGTCAGATGACTGGCTAATGTGCTTGAGAGCCAAAAATTGCGTTTTCATGAGAATAGACATTTTTTTAAGATTCCTTTATTACTCTAATGCTTTGATTGTAAACAGAACAACAAAACAAAAAACCTAAAGGTCTTATAATGTATCTTCTCTGAGAATAGCAAGAAAAGGGCTGGCTCTCAGGAAACACTTGTGATTGCTAGTTGCCAATAAAATGGTAGAATGTTTGAGCGAGAATGACACGATCCGAAATCAAGCATCAAATATAAAAAAAAGTCATACAAAAGCCAGTTCAAACAGCAAACTTATTAAAAAAAAAAAACAGTAAATACCATAAACATTTAAAATGATGCCAAATCCCATGATGAGTCAAAAGTCATGGAATAAAAATGCGTTTTAGGAAAAATTGACATGAAAGGGGCTTGCCCAATGTTTAGTGGGCGGGATTCCAAAGACCAGAACTGGCAACGGAAAAGGCTCCATCACCTCCGAGCCTCCACTTGAGTGCCTCCAGTAGTGTCTGGTCTGCTGACATGCCAATGACAGCAGTGGGCGGAAGCGGAAGTTATTTTGCATTTCAGTTGTATATGTGTTTGTTACATTTTTATTACAATTTCAAATAGAATAGCAATAGTAATTTTTGTATGCAAGTCTGCAAAACAGTGGTATTGACAACGTGAACTTGCACTGTTGCTGTTTGATGCGCTTTTCTTGAATGAATAATTCTTTTTACAGTAAATATTACATTACGTTTTCAAAATACCAGATGGGTGTTCTTTTAGCACAACGTATAGTACATAATATACATGTAAGAATAGTTTGGAGTTAAGTCCAAGCACACTATCAGCCAGCAGTGTACAATATTTCCTCTTACGTGCTCTCTGACCAACAGTGCAAGGCCAGTGTAAAGGAAACCATAACAATGGTAATGCTAATCACTGCAATCATAACAAATTGAATCAGATAGGAGAAAGTGTTTAGACTAGAGCAGTGGTTCTTAAGCTTGGAGGTACCGAACCCCACCAGTTTCATATGCGCATTCACCGAATCCCTCTTTAGTAAAAAATATATATATTTTTTTCATATTCAACACATAAATGTTTTTTACTGGTGCACAAAATGAGCCGTGCATGGACATCACCTTGTTCGTAAAAAAAAACGAACACACTGCATAAACTCACAACAAATTACAAATACCCTCAAATCAGTGTGACTTCTGCTGTTGCCTTTGCGAGACCAGTTCAGATATCACGATTTTACCCGATAAATCAGGTGTGTTCGGACCTTCGTAGTGGTGGCTCTGCCGAACCCCTGAGACCGACTCACCGAACCCCTAGGGTTCGATGGAACACAGGTCAAGAACCACTGGACTAGAGGAAATTCAATGGCTGTTTCTTTGAGTAAGTAACAGAGACAGGACCTAAAAATATGAAGATTACAACATGTGCGACGTTATACCGAGTCTAGGTATGTTTCCACTGAGGATATTATATGATGGCATGGTCAACAACCCAATCCGAAAGTTAGATTTTCAAAAACATGGTATTAAGAGGACAAATGATATATAATACCATCATAATTTTAGAATCTATAAGTGTTTGGTATCGCTATTGGCAATACTGGCTCCAGTGTTGACTTGGTATCGACCAATACCAAAATCCCAGGTATTTGCATAGCTCTACCATGTGGTCTAAGTCAGCAAGATGAGATGTACAAGGGATACTGGGACCAAACACCATAACATCTGTTTTCTTTTCACTGAAAAAAACAAACCAAAAGAAATAGTGCCATGCAGGCCTTGATTTCCTCCAAGCGGAACAAAAGTGGCCTTAATGAGAACACGTCCTTTTTGCTCAGCGGGACGTAGATTTGACTGTCATCCACACAGCAGTGGAAGGAAATACCATGTTTTCTTAAGATGGAACCCAGGGGTGGAAAATACAATAAAAACAGCAGGGGCTCCAAAGTTGAACTCTGTGGAACACTACACAACAGTGGGGCAGGGCGGGAATCAGAGCAACCAACGGTAACACAAAAAAGTTCAGTCTGCCAAATACAATCTAAACTACTCTGGAGCGCTGCCACTAATGCCCACCTGGTACTGCAAACAAGCCAACAGAATACTCTGGTCCACCGTATTGAACGCAGGAGTCAGATTCAACAAAACAAAACTCTCTACTGTCATTAGCGAGGAGGATCTCATCAATGACGTGACAGTGCTGATTTAAAAACTGACTGGAAAACCACAATGACATCATGTTCATTCAAGAAAGATTTCAACCACGAGTCCAATACTCAGGAAGGAAAAAACAGTATTTCAAAAGCAACAAATAATGAGTAAAGTTAACATAGTGTCAGTGTAGTGGCTCACTCACCTGGCTTCCGTATAAGAAGGATGGGTTAAGTTCCCACTCAGTGTTGGTATGGATTTGTGATGAACTAAACCATGGTGTTGTCCGCCATTCACCCAACAGGAGGCTCCAACTCACACTGACCTTAAACAGGTGAAGCAGTATATAGTCAATAGATTGTAAATATTTCATGGAAATATATTATTTTTACTAAAACCTCATCATAAAACATTTTTACAAAAATCACAAATATACATAAAGGTCTACATCCAACCCCAATTGCATGGTTATATACCGTAATTTCCGGACTATAAGTCGCGTTTTTTTTCATAGTTTGGGTGGGGGGGCGACTTATACTCAGGAGCGACATATATGTTTTTTTTCACAAATTTTTTCTTGATTATTAAGACATAATTTACTTACAAGTATAGTTGACCACTTCCGATGTTATTTTTAGTATAGTTGATCACTTCACATGCTTTTATATCTTTATCTTGACCATATTCAAAACATAAAAAATAGAGAAAACATCAAATAAAGATATTAACACTTTAAAGCACCATATCCAAGTCCACTGCCGGCTGTATGTACACTTGCTCCATTTTTGCTCCTCTTATATTTATTGTTATTATTTATGATTTGTTTATTTATTCATTGTTTGTGCCTTCTTGGTTTTTTTTGTGTTGCTTGTATGCATATAGTGGGATAGTAGGAACGTAATTTCAATCTCTTTGTGTGTCTTGGTATATGAAAAAAAATCGACAATAAAGCAGACTTTGACTTTGATAAAACAACCAAATAAACAAAACAAAAAACTACATCTGAAAAAAATTATATTTTCAGACGAAACTGGATGAGGGCGCTCTAAATTTCACCGTTGGCCGTGACTCATCAACTGGGTGGGCTTAAGAAAAATGGCACCAAAAAGAAACTCATATTTTGCAGGTTACAAACTTCAAGTTGTAAAATATGCAGCTGAAAACAGTAATCGAGCAGCAGAAAGAAAGTTTGGAGAACCGTGATGTACCAAGAGATTACTATTTCAAGTGACGTCAGTGGCACCGCGCGGCGCAGCTGTTTTTTACATAAAGGACAAACGTACCCACGTAAGGACTACCGGCATCATTAGCGGTGATCATTTCTAAGTGACACGGAGGACAAAGAGTTTGAAGGAATTAAGGATTTGGAGTGACATAGAAGGTTTGAAAAACTATTATGGCTTTTACGCGCGCCCGCTCCTACTCTACTGAGTCGGGGGCCGGCGCTCGGCCGAGTGGCTGTCCGCAGACGGTGCATGGGGCTCGGACTTGGCCATTACGCACGCCCGGTCCTATTGTATGGAGCTCTCTTCCACATCGGTGGCTGGAAGTCCACGCCGCCACACGCTTGGAAGTTTGTTTTGTTAAATAAAGAGCCGTTTACCAAACCCACGTCTTTCCTTGTACTTTGTTAACGCTACAATATAGTCATATACTAGATCTGTGGAATAAAGACGAGGCTGACGTCAGGGCGCACGCGCGGCGATGTTGACAAAGGACGAGGAATTTGATCGATGGATTTAATGGATTTAAAGTGCACGGATGGTTTGATAATATTATTGCTTATATTATAGTTATTTGAAATATAGTTTATCTATCGTTATATGAGACTGTGGAATATTTTGAAGTGCAAGCGCCCTCAGCCACGCGCACCCATTGTTGACAAAGAACCATCGATGGATTTAATGAGTTGGAGTGACACAGATGATTTTATAAACGTATTATTCATGTAATCGTTTTCTTTAATAACTCTATATGTTACGTCAGGCCCATTCTCAGCTCTTCGTTTGTGTTTGTCACGTTAGCATACCTATCGTTTAGCCTGTTGCTATCTATCGAACGATCGATGGAGTTAATGAATTGGAGTGACACCGATGGTTTTATAAACATGTTATTCATGTAATAGTTGTCCTAAATCACTCTATATGTTACATCAGGCCCGTTCTCAGCTCTTTGTTTGTGTTTGTCACATTAGCATACCTATCGTTTAGCCTGTTGTTGCTATCGTTTAGCCTGTTGTTGCTCGTTCATGACCGTTTTTGATGTGGGATTTTGTCGAATAAATTGCCCCCCAAAATGCGACTTATACTCCGGAGCGACTTATATATGTTTTTTTTCACTTTTTGGGGCATTTTATGGCTGGTGCGACTTATACTCCGGAACGACTTATAGTCCGGAAAATACGGTAATAGTACTTGAAGTGAGAGAAACAGCAACGTGTACATATTTTATTATGTTAGACAAACTCATATACTTTTTCATGTTCATATATGTGGAAATCCTCTTATTATTTTATATAAACATAACTGCTCAATCAGAACACAGATACAGCACCCGGAGCTCTGTAACCTCCCAAGACACATAGGCACAGACGGCAGACACACACACACACACACACGCACACACACACGCGCACACACACACACACACGTGCACACACACACACACACACATACACACACACACGTGCACACTCACACACACACAGACATGGCGGTGACTCTCCAATACACACAGATACCAAATGGTCAGGTGACGCTTTCCCGCCTTTTCCGGACAGTATAAAACCTTCTGACCTGGAGAATGGGGGTTGTTTTTCATCTGCTGCCGTGCCTTGTGTACTGGCCGCCATTAAACAACTCAAACTCTTGGCAATAAAGAACCAACTGTTACTCCACATCTTTGTTTTCCTTGCTCAACAACGGACATCTCAACAACACGCAACATTAGTGTAAAAAGTGCAGGCATGTAAATATGAGGCCTGTGTAACTGGGATCATATTTGTTTGGGAATGGTTGGGAAGTTTGACTCAGGTACTGAGGCTTTTCTGAATAAAATTGTTATTGTAAATTTGTTACTCAGCATGCCTCAATCGTTATTTGCGTAACCCATATTTGTCATCTTTATTGTTGGTGCTGAAAACAAAACCACAACACAAAAGACAGATCACATATAAGTTCATTTAAATATTTGACTAATGTATTTTATAGTGATTTGCTTATTTTACTAGTCCACTGCATTATTGGTAGACAAATCTCCAATGAGAGAGTGGGTGCAAACATAGAGTTGAGACGATTTTAAGCATATGACAATAGAATGAATACTATATCCATCCATCCATTTTCTGAACCGCTTAGTCCCCACGGGGGTCGCGGGTGTGCTGGAGCCTATCCCAGCCGTCAACGGGCAGTAGGCGGGGGACACCCTGAACCGTTTGCCAGCCAATCGCAGGGCACACAGAGACAAACAATCATTTGCATTCGCACTCACACCTAGGGACAATTTGGGGTGCTCAATCGGCCTGCCAAGCATGTTTTTGGGATGTGGGAGGAAACTGGAGTGCCCGGAGAAAATGCACGCGGGCCTGGGGAGAACATGCAAACTCCACACAGGGAGAGCCGGAGGTGGAATCGAACACACACCCTCCTAACTGTGAGGCGGACGTGCTACCCAGTGCTCCAACGAGCCGCCTGAACACTATAAGTTTAGTATAAAAAACCTGCAACAAAACTTTCATCTAATTAGGAGAATGAAATTACAGTGTGACTGCTGGTGTACACAATACTTCATGAAAAGTGTTTTTTTTAACAAGGGGCTTCAATACACTATGTATATGCAAAAAAAAGTATGCTTTTTTTTATTAGCTTCTCTCTGACGTAATTGATGAAAGCGCAGCCGTGTATATACTATAGATGAGATGAGCGCAATTGTTTTGTACGGGTTTGCAACCCCGATGTTCATTGACAATGGTGTCTCCCTCAGGCTCCATGTCGTGCTGAGCTCCAGAGAGCACTGGACAGATTGGCATCCAATTCCCGCACCCATGATGATCTCTTCACAATTCCCATTCCCAACTGTGATAAGAATGGAGATTTCCACACTAAACAGGTTTGTAAGATGAAGCACAAAATTCCTGGCTCTTATTAATATATAATGCAAAACGAAAGGCTGATGTTTATACCTCAAGTAGTTATCTTTCAAACTACATCAACAGTTTTTGAGCCAGAGTACAAAACATGCCTGGAACAGATTAAACATTGCCTTACGAGTGCAAAATCAACACAAATGTGTCCAAGTAGACACTCCTTTGAGATCACCAAGTTCTTGTTTGTTATTTAATTTTTTTTATCTTACATGAAAAATTATTTCCTTTTCCATTCAGCATTCAAGAGCTGAACAGTGTATATGAAATGCATTGATGTGATGCTCATGACCAATTGCATTGCAACAATGGCTGCAGTTAGCCTTTGGACATAGTTACTTTTATTTTGATATTTTTTTGCAAGATACAATTCAGATTAGATGACAGACAATGAGAGAAAGCAAGAGAGTGCAAGAGAGAGAGAGAGAGAGAGAGAGAGAGAGAGAGAGAGAGAGAGAGAGAGAGAGAGAGAGAGATTGATTGCTTTGAGCTTATTGTGCAATCATAGAAAAGCTCTGAAAAGGCACACGTCCTTACCAGACTAACATAATACTGATTGTGCAAAATGCTTAAAACTATCCCTGTCTGCAGAAGTTCAAATTTGTTGACTGTTAGAAACTGCGATAAAAAGTCCTGGGAAGTAAAGCACAACTAAAAACATTTTATGGAAGAGTTGCTGCGTTGTTGATTAGCCTTAAAAGCCCTATAAAATTCATTATTATATGTTGTGTGGGAAGCATGCAAAGAATCTCCATTGCTTCAATTATAATAGCTAACACTTTGTGATTCAGGAATTTATCAAGATATGTAGTCCATATAATTAAAGCGCTTCTATGAATAAACATTGTTCTGGCAAAAAACAGCATTTACACGGTGTGATGTGGGTGTGACTGGTTGTTTTCCTGTATGTGTGGCCTGCGACTGGCTGGCGAGCACTTCAGGGTGTAGTCCGCCTTTCATCAGCTGGGATAGGCTTCAGCACCCCCGTGACCCTAAACAGGATAAGCGGTGTTGAAAATGGATGGATGGATAAAATCTATGTTTCTTGTTTTCTATATATATTTGCTTGGCGTGGCCTTCGTTGATGTTCCATTACAACAATCATTAATCAATTGGGGCTACTGCACATTTGAAGTGTACGGAGTTTGCCATAGGATTTCCAAGGTTGTAGTCAACCCCCAAAAAGGATCTTGGTCAACTTTCGGTCGTCCAAATTTTCGACCATCCGTTTGGGAAAAAAAAAAACCAATAACAAAAACTGGCCGCATTAAAATAATAAATTGATCCATTTGGAAATCATTCAGTCAATTTTTACGCATGTTGTACATTAAAAATATAAATTGATCCACCACTGAAAAAAATTAGAAATCATTCAGTCCATCTTTACTCATGTTGTACATTAAAATTATAAATTGATCCACCACTGGAAAAAATGAAAATAACTCAATGGATGACCACAGTTCAGTTTTGGGCAGGATTTCCATTCAGTAAATGTACGTATGTACATAGCTCTCACTTAACCGAAGTACATTCTAGTAATGAGTTAATTAAGTTTTTTGCATTCATCTTTACTAAATACTGTCAAAATAAATGAAATATTTCCTTTAAATTTTTTTTATTGAGTTGTTCAAACTCACCTTAATCAAATGCAGCCTAAATATAATAAGTACATTGACTAGCCTAAATCGATTTATATTTATTTGACTCAATTTGGTATAAATACAAGTAGTTTTTTACTTCTACTGTATTACTCCTATTCCTAGCCCCATTTTCGGCACACGTAACACAAAACCTGCGGAATGGTTTTTTTACTTTACCGACCAACTGACCTACCAACCTTAGTACCGCTCGACCTTACTACCGACCGATGGGCGGACGGACGGACGTATGTACGTACGGACGGACGGACGGACGGACCGACCTACCTGACCGATTGACCTACCTACCTACCTACCTACCTACCTACCTACCTACCTACCTACCTACCTACCTACCTACCTACCTACCTACCTACCTACCTACCTACCTACCTACCTACCTACCTACCTACCTACCTACCTACCTACTGTACAGAGTATACTGTATATTTCACACTACATTTAATCATGTAACCCAAGAATGACTGTAATTTCTGCCCACAGTGCCATCCAGCGCGTGATGGCCTGCGAGGAAAGTGTTGGTGTGTGGATCAGAAGACGGGCATGAGACTGCCTGGCCCGCTCGAGCTCCGAGGGGAACTGGACTGCCACGAGTTAATGACAGCTACTTTGAGGGATTGAAAGCAAGGGATTCCATGAGGGTACAGGAGCAGCTTAGTTCAATTGGTGCTTATGAGCTGATCTACGTAAGAAAACGCCCCACAGTCTCACTTCATTTGAGGCCTACGGTACTTGAGCTAGTGCAACAACAGGAATGAGTTTAAAATTGAAATGAGTCTTTTGTTGTTGTTGCGTTTTTTTTCTGTATGTATGTGAGTCTTTTGGGCACTTGCCATGTGTTGTTTCTACGATGCGATGTTATGACTTGTAGTCATTTGATACTGTATGTGCTTTAACAGGGGGCAGTAAAAAAAAAAAAAGCACAAGAGGGAAATGTGTCATTTTCTCTAGTATTAAGTAGGTTAAGATTAGGAAACCAACGAGTATAGTAGTATACAAGTACAGTTCATCCATTTGACAGATCAAATTAGTCCAACAAGAGAACGGCCAGGCCCTTCTTCCATTAGCAGATGATTCAATTTTTGCAGTATGCAAATGTGAAAGCAAGACCAGTTTGGAAACAACATAACATTAAACTGTTGCTATGTGAGAGAAGATTTGTTTTCCTTTCCAATATAAACAGTCTACTCACTTTTTGGAAACGACTTGTCATTAGCACACTGGTCCCAAAAGACCAGAAATACTGTGCTAAAAATAACCAGGATAATCTTATTTTTCCAGCTGCAGCTAATATACTAGATGGCTCTGACATAGTGTGCTTTGATATAGTTATTATAATAATTTGATATGACACTTGGGTGGTGGGATGCATTGATTGTTCCAACACATACACAATCTGTATTTCTTTTGGGACCATGATTGATTTGGACTCAGAAGATTTTGGAGCATTAATTAAATATGCTACTCATATGTGATATACAGATTCAATGCGTCCAGCAGATATCCATGACGTCGCTGTCGGGCGGAAACTTCAAACTGTCAAAATGACGAGGTTACAAGAACTAAAAAAACAAAACAAACGTCAGCTTGTTTTGAGTTCCCAGGCACCACATTGTTCAAGTTGTATTATTCCTTATATTGCTATTGCACACTCACATCAACATCATACTAACTAAAAAAAAATCAATATGCTAAAAAATGATGATGCCATTGCTTAAAATAGACCAAATAGAATCCTGCAGGAGCCAGTCTTTCAAAGTCCGTGGTCATGTCCAGCGACAAGGGTGAAACGCCTTTCAAGCACCCACCGTGCAAAAGACCTTTGAAAATGCCACAAAAGCAAACGACTGCCCCACGCAAAAGCCTTCTTGAAGGTTTAAAGCCATGTAATAAATAAAACAATGAGTTGATTCTGAAAACCTGTATATAGAAAACCACAACACTTGTAATTCAAATAAAGTTAGGTTGGCGAAAGGAAAAGTTTTATTATATTTCATAGCTTGGTGACTGATAACTTACCCATCAAATCAAATTCTATTATGCTCCTGTTATCTTGTTTACAATGACAAAAGTTGGTTAGACGGAAAGAGAGCGAGAGCAAAATCAACGCAGCAGCTTTAAAAATTCCCTAAACCAAAAAGTCTAACTTCCCAAAGACATTAATGATGTTGGTATTAAATGCGGAACTTCACATAGACAGTGACTATTTGTTAACTTCTAAACACATTTATCTGTCCAACTGCCTTTGTCATTCATAAAGTTAGTCAGTTATTTTCTGAGGCATCCTAACTAAACAAACGATTGAAGATGTATGTCTCTTGATCCTTAACTTTGCTGTACTGAACGGTAATCACATTTCATAACTATAGAATGTATAGAAAATAAAGTCATGTTGCATGTAGAACAATCAGCCTGAGGCTGAAAAAATGTTGTGTGTCTTGTCCACTCCAGGACAGCTATATTCAAACACTGAAGTGATCAACAATCTGAAAGCAAGTTTTGCATCCAGAGAAATGATTAGTTACATGGTTATTGTTTATTTGAAAAAAATGTAAACATTGTAAAGCATTAATTAAAACATTTTACAAACTGCATTGCAGGAGTTTTTTTTTTTTTTTTTTAACTTTGTACTCTTAGTAATAAGATTTCCGTTTGTTAATTAGCTTTTGACGTTGCAATCAGTTGGTAGCAATTATATTCTTTTTTTATTCAAATTTAGTCACGATTTATGGATACATTGTAGCATTGATGTATTTTGAAAATGCAGCAGTTTACATAAGATTCATGGTGACTAAGCAATCAAATTATTCACCTGCTTGGCATCAACTTCTAAACAATAATCATGATCATCTGATCAGGTCTTATACAGCCTAAAAACATTGTGTCACACAGATAGTTTCAAAACAAATTATATGATGAGATTGGTTATTTAAAACCACATACTGCTAGTTTTTGAAACACTTTCTTGAAGATCTTTTTCTTTCTTTCTTTCTTTCTTTCTTTCTTTCTTTCTTTCTTTCTTTCTTTCTTTCTTTCTTTCATCTAAGATGGATGTGATTGCAATTTTTCATGTACTTTTTGTCAGAGTAGCAACCTTTATGCTGGATCAAAACTCACTCTGGGGAAATTTATACATATATCAACACATCAACAATTTATCTAATTGCGAAAGAAAGTAAATAAAATGTTTTACATGCATGAATGAAGTTCTTAGCATTTCTTTTCATCTTAGCATTTGAATTAGCACAGTTGCACACGTTTCTTTAGCTTTCTGAAATAAAATGAAAAAATATAAACAAGGTTCCTATTTTAGGAAGGTGACTATTTAATAACTGACAAGTTTGACAACACAGTGATGATGACAACTATGTATTTGTATCAGTATTTTTCCTTTGTATAAATCACTTAATATTACTACTATAAATAAATTTGGAGTTTTGTACTAAATATGTACTAAATAAATTGGGTACTTGCTATGGTTTATTGGGGCTGTGTGTTGTGCATTATAAAAAAATGAGAAAAACAATTTAATTATACTCACAGCAAGCCTTCAGGGAAAACCTCTGTTATAATACATCATAATATCCTGACCTCAGCAGCTTCTAAAAATACCTCCAATGCCCAGCACAGTGTAAACTTTCAAGTCTGCTTAGTTCCAGTAAGTGGGTCCATTTTGGGGAGCTCTGGAGGCTTAAGAACTGTGCTTGTATCTGCATTACAGGAACAGCTTTTTGGGTCATCCACTGACTGATTTAAAATGTCACAAGCCCACTCTCAGCCCTTGGGCATCCACAGCTGTGCCTGCGAGGCCCTGTGTCTGTGTGCAAGTGTGTGTGCATGTTATACCTGCATATCAGATTAAAGGAGCCGTACAACCTCCACCTTCGCTCACTAGTTCAACCAAATCTGATCCAAGTGTGAAATCTGGAGATTTTTGGGCATTTAAAAAAACTATTCTTACGGTTGCTGCGTCTGTTGCAAACAATAAAACAATTTTTCCATACAGTTTGTGAGTTGTGGATGATTGCAACCTATCAGACCTGCCTTTGGATGAGAGGCGGGGTCAGATCACCAGCCAGTTTGCCTGGCACATAGAGACAAACAATCTTTCAAACTCACATTCCTTACCCTGAAGACAATTTAGTATTCACTGAATCTAACATGCATGTTTATGAAATGCTGGAGGAAGCTGCAGTACTGCACCCAAAATCCATGTGGAGATTTAAACCCAGATCATCTGACTGTGAAGCAGATGTGTTAACCACTTAAAGCAATGTGCTGCCATCCATATACATGGGTGTGCTGGGTTAGGGTTAGTCACCTGACAATGCATACACACTGGACTGAACACCAGCCAACCGCAGTAAACATATATAGTGACATGATAAAGAATTTGTTCAAATTCTTATTATTTAGTTTCCTCACTTTAATGTTAAAGCTCATCCATCCGTCCGTCCGTCCGTCCGTTGGTCCACTTACTACCGGTTATCCAGGGTCGGGTCGCAGAGGCAGCAGCTTCAGCAGGGAAGCCCAAACTTCCCTTTCCCCAGCCATTTCTTCCAGCTGTTCCGGAGGGATCCTAAGGTGTTCCCGGGCCAGTCGGGAGACATAATCTCTCCCTCCAGCATGTCCTATGTCCCTCTCAGGTTGTCTTCCCGGTGGAACATGCTCAGAACAGCTCATTAGGGAGGTGTCCACCTCATGTGGTTCCTCTCAATGCGGAGGAGCAGCGGCTTGACTATTTGCTTCTAGCATATATAACATGTTTATAACCTTTTAAATTAAGTTTTGCCATTTACAAACATTGGTTTAATGATTGTTGAGTGAATTCATGTTATTGTAGTGCATTGGTGGACTGGGTCCTTTTTTTCCTGACTTTGCAACTTTGATCTCACAGTTTAAAGGGGCGTTATAGTGCACTATTCCTAATTGTAAGTGGGAGAACTCTGACTTTGCACATTAATCGAATGCAGCCTAAATCCTCTCAAAATCAACTGCCAACATAGCGGACATACAAATACAAACAAACACAGCACTACACCGGGCTAGTGGGTTCTATATTCCCGTCAGAAATCTGCGTAGGCCCACTAAAGCCCCTGCAGCATTAGATTTTACATTTGGAAATATTTTTTTTATTTAATCAAGTTTAAATAAGAGAAACAACTTCTAAAGTTACCATTCTGTTCCAATCCAATCCCCATTTCCTTGTTTGTGCTGGACCTGTACTCCGTGTGTGTGTTGGGAAGGGAGGGACAGTAGGAGTCTTTCATTGACTTGCACATTTG
This sequence comes from Syngnathus floridae, assembly GCF_059516105.1. NCBI lineage: Eukaryota > Metazoa > Chordata > Actinopteri > Syngnathiformes > Syngnathidae > Syngnathus > Syngnathus floridae. The sequence goes on along the minus strand of NC_142416.1, from coordinate 7,865,028 downwards.
GTTTAAGATAGTGCCATTGCCCCATATGTGATCACTGGTAATGTTTTTGCTTAATATGTATTCTTTGGACAGGCGACAAATAGTTACAACTTTTATGTCAAACATGCTCATGCAGTGTATTATACTTTCACTTGGGGGATAATTGATTATTATAAACTATAAAAAGACGCCTTTATTAGGTAATGATTGATTTTTTTTCTCAGCCCCCCACTCCTCTTTTGGTCTTTGAATGATGTCAATGTACCAGAAGGCAATACAACCAATTATCATTCGTAAAACACATTTTATTCAGGTTGAACGGATAGAGATATAGGCAAAACCCAGAGAGCTTTCAGCTGTTTATATTAAGGGAACACACTATTACAACTAAAGACCTTTAGCAGCTCCAAATATGTGAACAAGAATGCAAAGCATGTCACCTCTAATAACACGGGAGCATTGAAAACAGAAACATCAATTTCTCCTACAGCTCCACACACAGTACTGGATTCTGTTGCTAAATATAACCAGTCTAATCAAAGCTTATACGTTGCGCCTAACAATTATATTTGCATTTGCTTTATTGTTTCATATCTGTCTTTTTCAACAGCAATTAATAATATAATATCAGACATTCTTGCATCAGAAAGCAGCGACGCAAAAAACATTAGGGAGGCGGGGTGAAGTGTGGTTATGGTGTGTGTCGATTGGCGGCGGTCGAGAAGCCTTCATTCATCGAAACGCCTTTCATTCGTAGTAGTGTGAAACCGGGCCATCTGCGCGAGTTGGCCGGTTAACATTCGAGTCAAAGCGTATGATACTATTGAGGTGACTCGGCTTTTAGGGTGAGTTTGCCCCCACCTCAACGTGTTATCATTAGAACTGACGAGAAATCGTTTGATTGTCTTACCAAGACGCTATTACGTCGGTGCAGCTAGTTAGCACGCTCGTGAAGCTAAGTCATCATGCTAGCACCAAGCATTTGCTAGCTTCTGTTATCTGAGCATTAGTCCTACATTGTAAATTCCCTTATAAATCACCACCCTTCATCTGATCCCTTTCAATTCCCCACTAGTAAATTACTGATCTCTGATTTAAGTTTTACCTCAGTCTTTCGATTCGATGGCTCGCACGCTATCGATCTATTGTTATTGTCTTTCTTGCCTGCTTGTTAGCTTAGCATTGGCGCGTTATTTTGTACTCCGCAAGAACGAATCGTTTCCCCCATTACTCTGATTGCGCTGCGTGCTATCATTAAGAAAGTAGCTTACTTGTTATGGTGCGAAATTATTGCATGAAGTCCCAGCCTGGCACGACATTGTCTTACTCATTAGCCAGCCCTCATTCAGAGCGAGCGTCTTCCAAGTGTTAAGAAAAACTTATAGATATGCCAATGCGCATTTATTTATACGTATTTCTAAATGTGTGTTTAGAAATTGATGACTGGCCCGGATCAAAACCTGGATCAGTGCCACGATGTCTAGTAAGATGTTTTTTTTATCTTGTGTGATTGGGGGGGTAAAACTGCTTGGGAAACATGTTAATAATGTGAGGTAATTATAATCGAGTGGGAATTCTTGCTGTACGGTAAGTGTACATTTTTTTAGCAGACGAGTTGAAATCATTATAATTTTTAAATGATTATAAGTTTCGATTATAATTTTTAAATAAATTTATTTTTCATTGGGCCTATTTTCAATTTTCAGAGAGGCCATCCTATGCTCCTCCCCCTCCCCCTGCACCTACAACTGTAAGTATAGCACATATTTAACCTCAAATAATGACTTGGTATCTGAGTTATATATATATGTATTTTCATAAATTTTCCCGCTTTGGTAATTGTGCTACTGCAATTTATTTTGTTCTCATATACTCATCTTTACTGGTTTCTTTCCTATCTTTAAGCCATTTCTCCTTTGTGTATGTCCCATTTGTTTCCAATAGCAAATGCCCAATACAGCAGGATTTGTGGGGTACAACCCCTACAGCCATCTGGCCTACAACAACTACAGACTGGGAGGGAGCCAAAGCAGCAACAGTCGGGTAACGGTATGAATATTGTCATAGCAAAAACAAAGATGCGCATCTCTTTAAAGATGTGTATCTATTTGTTTCCAGTAAATTAAATACACTACACTGCAAGTTGGCGTGCTCAATTTGTCACTTGTCTCAAGAACCTGTGAGCATCGCCAAAAATGCAGCCATTCACCTGACTCACCTTTGTTTGAATACATTGTGTGAAGCTTTGCACCTTCTCCCTTGAAAGAATATTCATAAGACAGTGTGAAACACAGCATTCCAAACTGCTTTTGCTGAGTCCTGACTTCATAATAGTGCAGACTGGCTTATCATCAGTTTATTCAAACGCCACCTGCCTTGGATTGCTGCATTTCTGACAGCCATGTTAAGTAACCCATGCCATTCCTGTTGCTATGGAATTATTCACTTGCTGCTTGGCATGATTTTGGCCGCTGAACAGTAATTCAGTCACTGCATGAAAGCTGTGCTTGGCTAACTCTGATAATGGTGTCATGTCACATAGCAGACAATTTAATTTTTTACGTATAGCTGATTCTATTCTCTCATAGTGTGGTACTGCACTTTTTTAAAGCGATTATAAATTTTGGTGACAGTTGTGCTTAATACCAAGTCGTCTTTTTTTTTTTTTTTTTTTTTACACAGCATACCCTCAAATATAGACATGTAGTTCGCATGGTTTCCGGATATGAATGATGGGCAAATGAAGCTTCAAGATGATTCATGACCCCGCTGTTATGTTTACTTAGACCTCTAGATGGCACTCTGTTCACCGAAAATCTAAAAGCCCACGACTTGCCATTTCTTAAAACCGTCACTTTAAACCAACATTGCCATCTAGAGGAGCCAAAGAATACAACAACTGGTTCATGAAGCTTCATTTTCCCATCACTCCCAGATATTGTATAAGCTCTCTGTTTTGTGCTTTCTTTTTGTCAGAATTCCTCTGGAATAAATATACCAAAGCCACCCAAGCCTCCTGATAAGCCACTGATGCCGTATATGAGATACAGTCGTAAGGTAACTACTGTACACTTTGTGAAATCTTTGTGTTTTGCATCATTGATTCATCATGTGCGCAATTGGAACACTTTAACAATTTTTGTGTATGTCAAATATAAACTGTTTGAAATGTCAGTGTTGCTTATCAAGGTAGGTGTTTTAAAATTTAGCCAGTACACACTTAGGACAGTCCTTTATCAACTTTGGAGATGGCGCTTAAAGCACACGGCCTCCTCTGGTTTGTGACCTCTCTGCAAAGAGATAACCACTTATAGCCCCTCCAACCCAACCCAACCCAATCCCACCCCCATGTCTGGTTCTCATCACCAGGTTTGGGATCAAGTAAAAGCCTCCAATCCCGATCTGAAGCTATGGGAAATTGGGAAGATAATCGGTGGCATGTGGAGGGACCTCACTGATGAGGAGAAACAGGATTATTTGAATGACTACGAAGCAGAGAAGGTTGGTTGTTTTACAAAGAATGTTTGTGGGTCTTTCATGACTGATGACCACGAGCTACAGCGAATATAAAACATCTACACACCCATGTTCAAATCTTTTTTTGTGTGTGTGATATAAATTAAAACCACGTGACCGCAGTAAAATAAGATGATCTAACACTTGCATAACTCATCTGGAGTAAAAAAGGATGGTAGCTACACAACATTAAATCCTGACATAACTGGAGAAACTAATTTATATTCAATCTCTGGTAAATGGGAGTCAACACACAACTGCAAACATCCAATATTCCCCACGTAAGAGTTCAGATATTCTAGTAATCTGTTCCCGACATCTTTTTTGCCTTCTAGCAGAAACCTGAACACTTTGAACTAACACTGGCTGATATTTAAAACTTTATAATTCCTTCCATCTTTACTAATACCCCAGTTCAAAAGCATGATGTTGCCACTACTTTGCTTCAGTGCAGGCATGTTCATTTGGTTTGTTGTGTTTGCAATTTAGGGCTGGATGATATATTGTTATCTTACTGAAATCGACATGAACATTCAAGATGTTAACATTGAAATTAGGATGATATCAGTCACATGACCTTATCAGGCTTGGATTTCATATAAAGCTCCGTCACCAACGACATGACTCTTTTCAAGTTTGGCGTTGATCGACAGGCTGAAGCCAGCCAATACAAATCTACTTGCGTAGGTAGCGGGAGGCAACAAGCGGAAAACAAGTGGTAGACTATATTTTCATATTCAGTTAACCTGCTGCTGTGATTGTTCTGTAGAAAGAACATCTCGCTGTAGTTAACAATGAATAATTTTGCCAAAGGCCTGCATATTCCATTTAAAAAATTTCAGCCGGACTACAATTATGGCAGCAAAAACTGTTGCCAATGCAATATTAACCCAAATTGATTAAAACTTACTCTAGAATTACCTCCCCTAAAATGTGAGACAAGTCCTTTGTTTTTAAAAATAATTTTTATTTGGCTCGCAACTGACCGCGTTATTGTACAAGTACTGTATATTATTTTGTGTTTTCACGGTCTTTGTGGTTGTCCCAATGTTATATGTGAAGTGTTTTATTACAGCTGCAGCTGTTGTAAAATGCACTATGTAAAAAAAGTTGGATTGTTCTGTAGGATGTGTCTCCTAAATGTCAAGAAAAGCCTGAACATGTAAACCTTTGGGGTTAATGAGTGGCACTGCAGCAGATGTCGGCTCCCATTTAACACGAGTTTGAATGTGATTGGTCAATTCTGAACATGACCTGTTATAAGAGGGTGTTCACAATTTGCAACCACATTATTCCTTGTTGCCCTTTTTGAAATGCTTTTCTTTCAGTTGTGTTGTGCAGGTTATAAGTGGGCAAATGGTCTCGGTCTCTAGTTTTATATCACAAAAGTATTTGATCGGGCTTTTGTAGAATGACGTGTCTCCGGAAGTTGCGGGTCCCTCTAGTCCTCATTAGTTCCTGTATAAGAATCCCGCGTAACCTCTTTTCTTATCTTGATTTTAGCTGGTGTGTGCTTGCTTGCCTTCTCCTTGTAATTCTTGTCATCTCCAACATAGATTGAATATAATGAAAGCATGAAGGCCTATCACAACTCGCCAGCTTACCTGGCCTACGTCAATGCAAAAAGCCGTGCTGAGGCAGCACTCGAAGAAGAGAGCCGTCAGCGGCAGTCTCGACTGGATAAGGGCGAGCCATACATGAGTATTCAGCCCGCTGAGGATCCAGATGGTAAGGCCACTCACTCGGCTTCCTTGGAAATCCACCACACATTACAACAGTGCGGCAATTACTTTAGTGGGACCACACAAACAGTTCTCTTGTATTTTCCACTGACACCACTCCCTTTTTTTTTTTTTTGTGATTTAATTTTGCTTATTATTTGTTTCAGAGTGGCCAGTATTCTGCAAAATGCACTTTCTTTTTGTTCCTGTTTTAAACGCACGCACACCAGAAGAATATGTTAACATGAGCTACACCCATGTGAAGGAAATGAAACTTGCACTGAGTGTAGATGCTGACAGTGGAAGATAACGAAATTGAAGAAAATTACAGATAACAGCACTTGGAAAGTAACAAGTCAGGCCATAAAATCCCCAGGGTTCGGAGGAGATCTCATGTCCACATTGTTGGTCACGTACAATTAGCTCTCCTCATCATTCAGATTGTGCTTCATTACTTGATGTCTGAAAAGATTTCAACCCAAGTACCGGTTTTTGATATAAATGAGTGAGTTTCATATTTCTGCAGTGTTTAAAATCATAGAAGGTTATGTGTAAGTGCATTATTGTACTAAAAAGAAGCCATGGCTATGAGATACTTTTACCTAAATTAATAGCAAAGATGTCTACCAATAAAATAATTTCAAGCTAGCATCGTGCACACTGATCAGGATGTCTGATCACTCCTTCAAACAGCAAAGCTTATGTAGGAATAGTAGTTTTTATGATTATTTTATTGTTCTATATGTCTTGTAAAGCGCTCCGTTTGTATTGTATTATGTATTGTATCGTAAGATGGCACAACTGTCCTGTTGTTTTCACTCAACCGTGGTCATTTGTGTAGGACAGTTTGGCTATGTTGATGGAAAGGCAAAAACAACCTGTTCATTGAAAGTGCTGTATTATTCCGTGTTAGTGTTTGTATACCCTTGTTTTAGCTAGTCTGGTACACATTTTTTTTTTCTTAACCGTCATAAGGTACAGTTGAAATAGCCTGCATTTGTCATAGATTTTTTTCTCCCCCAACTTTTTAACTGCTCAGTATGGCTAACTTTCATATACTTTCTCTGGGTTGCCAAAAAGGCACGCTTTATGGCAACTAAATTTCATACCATATTTCAAGAAACACTGAACATGTCATATCAGATAGCTGTAGAATAGGTGTGTCAAATTCATTTTTGTTGCGGGCCGCATTGTAGTCATAGCTTCTTTCGGAGGGCCATTATGACTGTCAACCCAAATAAATGTTTGAGCACCTCGTATAATATACAGTAAAAGCTACTACAAAACAAACTTGTTTTCAAATCAGACAAGTAAAAACTGGTCAAATATTAAAAAAAAAAAAGGATATTAAAAGTGAAGACAATTTGCAATTCTAGTAATGACACACGAATTTGATGCACAATTAGTCTTCGCGGGCCACATAAAATGATGTGGCGGGCCGTATCTGCCCCCCCCCGGCCTTGAGTTTGACGCCTGTGTTGTAGAAGGTAAGTTTTGCGTTAATATGTTGCTAAGTAAAATGTTTGCACAGCTTTGAAAATACACTTCTGAGGCTGTAGTTAACATGCAGCTTTTTCATGTTTTTCTAGATTACGATGATGGATTTTCAATAAAGCACTCTGCAGCAGCCCGTTTCCAGCGCAACCACCGTCTGATCAGTGAGATTCTCAGTGAGAGCGTAGTGCCTGATGTGCGCTCTGTCGTCACAACTGCCCGTATGCAAGTCCTTAAGCGTCAGGTCCAGTCTTTGATGGTTCACCAGGTATTATCACGTTTTGCACTTTTATACGTAGGTCCAGAATGTTGGTAGTATTTGGTAACGGTTGTCTCTGGTTGTCTCCTACCACAGAGAAAACTGGAAGCAGAGTTGCTTCAAATTGAAGACCGCCACCAGGATAAGAAACGAAAATTCATTGAAGCCACAGATTCTTTCACAAATGAGCTCAAAAGAGTATGACCTCTTTTTACATCAAACAGTGGTGTAACGTTCCCACGCCAAGCTCATTTTGCATGTTTAATAAACTGTACAGTGAGCAGCTCTGGTTAAGTGCCAGGCTACATCTGCCCCGAGCCACAAGCTTCTGTTAATTTTATCCACATGTGGCAGTCACAAAGCTGTAATCTAACATTGTTTACCCCAAAATGAATTGCTGCATTATTGGGTGCATTATCAACAACTCACAGTAGGTGGTGCCATTTGCCTCCTTTTATGTTCACTATCCATGATAACCTTAGAATTATCAAAACATGAGGCTCCTCCAAAGAGTAAAAGGTTTTTGACAATCCAGATGTTTTGAATGATACTCATTCTGTATCTTATTTTTCTTCCAGCTTTGCTGTATGAAAGTAGAAGTGGATATGGAGAAAATTTCTGCAGAAATCTCTGCAGCAGAAGAGGCAGCCCGCAAACGGATGGCCGAACGGGAGAAAGATGCAGGTGACCGAGGAACTAAAGAGACTCCCACTTGTGGCCCAGCAGCAGCAACAGAAGAAGAAAAACATGGCAAATCACAGCCAAATCCCCTCGGTGAAAGTGCCAATAAGGCAGCTGAGAACAGTGAGTTCGTCTCCAAAGATCCATCAGGTGAGCCATGTAACCAGTCAGGTGATTATGCTCACAGAACAAGCCCTATTTTCTATCACTGTTTTTGCTTTAATGTTCTTTTCCCACTCTTTCACTTTTGCAGGGAAGCCGAAGGCTGCAGAGGAACTTCAGGAACAACCCGGCAGCGAAGAGGGGGCTTCAGAGGACAAGGAAAGTGTCCTCGAAGGAACCATGGAGGAGGGAACCAGTGACAGTAACACAGGTTCTGAAACCACTTCTGCTCAGACAGAAGATGCTTTGACCAGTGAGCCATCTGAGGCTTCCAGCAGGGCAAGATCAACCCACTGAGTCACACCCCTGTGTCGGAACTATCGAACCACCTTTTTACTCTTATGGACGCTCATGAAGTTAACCATCGATTATCTCCTCCCCGCCCCAAAAGCAGAGATGCTCTTTGCAGCAGAAGTCAGCAAATTCATTGTTGTTTGAAAATTAGTGTGCCGCAGGAGCCTGCCTAAAGTAACCAATCCACAGAAAGAACTGATCTAGGCCCACTTAAGCAAATATAGTTTCCTAACTCTTATAACATGTTAAACAACCTCATGTGAATCAAGTGTATGCAACAATGTTTGGTAGTGTAATTTTTGCATGTTTCAATTCCGAATAACTCTTAGTTTTTCCTTAGGCCTCGTGTGATCTTAGCAGTAGACACTGTTCACTACCAGTATTGGTGTTATGGTGACAGAGTATTTTTATGTGTGTGGGGGGTTGCTAGTGGTATAGTGATGCCAACTATCACGCTTGTTCTTCATTTGTTACATTTTTGTTATCCTAGTCCATCTAAAGGTTTTAGATATATCACTCAGTCATCTGTGCTGTACAAAGATCAGATGATCACAAGTATTCTCGAGTTTGGTACCTGTCAGTCAAGTCGAGAGCAGAACATGTCAAATCTAAACTTACTAAGATATTGTCCATACTGCATATGAAGTTTGCTTAGATAAGAATAGCTCATCCATGTTGTCACACAACAGCATGAACAGTCCAGAAAATGCAATTTTAAATATTTTTTCTTGTACACATTTCTGCCAATAAACTTTTATATTCTAAAAACATGTTATTTTATCTTTTTTTTTTGTATATTAATTGCGAAAATGGTTTCAAAGGTGGGATTACTCATCACCAGAACATTTATACGTAGATAAAGCCAGCTACTGTACAGCACCGGCATAAGACGAGTTGGCTAAACATCGAAACTTGTTAGGCGCTATTTAGTGATGGGCAAATGGAGATTCAAATTTGTTTCATTAATTTTTGTTTTGTTTTACTTGTTTAGTCTGAAAGCACACGGACTTGCCATGTTTTAAGCCTCAGCAGTGAGGGCTAAAAAAAATTAACTGGTTCATGAAGCATGGCATTTATTTTCCCAAGACTACTGCCATTTATTCAAGTGGTCTTCAGCAAGACTTTGGCATGCTCATCTGGGATGTACCAGGATTTGGGGACCTTTGGGAAATCACTGACAACTCTTAAATCATTACTGCATTTTTTTGCAAAATAATCTACGACCTCTGTCAATTGTGGGTCTTTTGAGTCATCATCACATTACCTCACACAAACACACTTTACATGTGTGTTTTCCCATATAGCCTAAATATGAACATTTGGGCAGTCTCTAACAGTGGGAGTGCAACACTTCTTACTGACATAGTGTTCATGTCTAATGGAATAGAGTATTCATTTTTGAGTCCTTCAATGAGGAACCAGGTTTTACAACCAGTAAGTGGAAAGCATAATTATACATTAGCCCAAACACAATGTAGCCAAAGTGACGGTTTACGCAGCGTGTCATTGCCATTCAATTAACATTTTGAGTGTCATGGTTATGCTGTTTGTCCCAAAATTTACTGTATAATGGCGGCATAGTTACACTTCAAATGGTTTATCACCCTATGAGAAGATAAAATGATTCCAAGAGAAAAACCCAATTTGTTGTGTTATTATGAAGCTGAAAAAGAAAAAAAAGCCTCTCTTAATCCAATTTCTTCCTCCTCTTTTTGACTAGTACAGCTCATTCTTAGTGGGGCAGACAATAACAATATTTTATTTTCCCTGCTTTACTTTGTTATGAGGAAGTGGGTAAAGATAAAAGCAGCTTGTTCTGAGTTCCTGTGTGTGGATCACCAGTAGAGTGTAATGTGCATAAGCATACACTTGCCACACTCGCTGGAGCAGTGAGCCAAATTATTGTTGTAGACTAAAAACATAAGGAGTTCACATCGAAACACAAGAGACAAGTTTGTCATTTGCAATTTTGCAGCCTACGTCTGGATCTGATACATGTTAGAATCTATCAACCCATATTGTACTCTGTGTATATCCTGTTGAAGGTAGCAGTGAGCTCAAGCCAATAATGTCAGCCGGGTAAACTGTAAATTTTGCTCGGTGCAATTTTGCAACTTTAGTGCCTAATGCATTAAATGATTCAATTATGTAAAACCTTAAGCAACCAATAAAAAGCTGATCTACAACTGTGCAATTGACTCTGCACTAACTACATATTATGCGTACATGTTTAAAAAGGTGAGATCAGATGATCTTTTCTCGACTACTTATTGTGAAGCGGTAGACTTTTGATTTGGATTAATGTCAAAGTGTATTGTACCGTTTGTGTGTTGTACCTTGTGGTTAGCACGGCGTAAAGTGTAGGAAGACGTGTAAGAAAAAAACAACAACCACAGTTACAGGTGATAGTAGGTCATTGGGTAGATTTGCAGATTAGATTTGCCTTCCTTTCTGTGCAGAAAGACAGTTTTTATTTTAATATAAACCACTGCGTTAAGATGCACAATGTCAGTAACACGTGACTAATTTGCATCATACTTGAACTTACTTAAAACAATATTTAACCTGTGCTCCATGTTTGTTTGGTTCCCTATTAATAGTTCCTGTACTCATTATAACTTTACCCAAAAAGATGACAGTTCTTCTCACTCTATCTTGCTGTTGTTGATCAGTTTAACATAAAATGTAGATAATACCTCTTTAGTAAATGGCTGTGGTTTATATTTTTTGCATGCCACGATACATGTGCATGCCACGATACATGTGGTGCAAACAAGGTTTCAGTGATTAAAATTTCAGTTCAGTTCTTTTTTTTGCCAACGGAAACCACGTCATGTATAAAAAGCGGTTCTTTAGTGTCTTTACCGCCTGCTTTCTATCAACATGTCATGCTGTAAGTAACTCAATTCTTTATGATTCTATATTACTATGTTATATGGTACATGTTATTTTTGTGAACTTCCATCATATAGGGAAGTTAAGAATATATAGGATGTTGTTGATCGTATATATAGTATTTATTTCCAGACAAAAATGTCAGATTTCCAAAGGTTGACAGGCATAGCTAAAAAAAAAAAGTTTTTTTTCTTCAAATGTTTTATTTATTTACTATCTGAGAATATTGTGATATAGAAAACCAAAATCCATTTATCTAAAACTAGTTATCAAAAGGTAAATCATGTTTCATTTAATTTTAAACGGTACTACAAGCATCTGTCTATTGCTCCACTGACAAAAATCCCAGTTTAAAAAGTAGAACCTATTAAAAGGATAGGTAAAAATTATTTTTTAAGCTTTTCTAAATGACAATGCAACTTATTTCTGACTAATTTAAAGTGTCTTCAATGTCACATTTTTACCAAGAATGGGCTTTATTTGGATTACGTTACTCAGATTATTATAATAAATGGACAATACACAAATACCTGACGAAAGTTGCAGGCTCTGAAAAAAATTATAACAGGTTAGTAGCTTTAATGACGTGAACAACATAGTATGCTCACCAATAAACGTGACTACACTACAGGGAAGGCTGATTGAATTAAATAACATAAGTGAATCTTCTCATAAAATAAATGAAATTTAAGTCGTGTTCTAATCTTTTCAGTAAATTGAGCAGAGTAGGGAAAGTTGCATGATAGAATCCCTGTTGATCATTCATGAAATTGATGGTAAAAATGTACACTTTATGTTTTCAGGCGTTCAGATGTTTCTTCCCCTTTTCTTCATATGCTCGATTATTTTTAAGGTAAGACACATGCCAAACAAAACAAAAAAAATAACACCAATCATTTCACACTACATTTTTGTTTGAGGCGCATGTAACGTCATGATGGTCATCGAGATCCAATGATTTCATGTGTTCATTGCTAAGATGGGTACCACTAGAGAGGGCCCGCGTACCAGTTGTAGTCCGCGCACCACACTTTGAGGATCACTGCTGAAGAATTAATCATCCCTGAACTGTTAGTCGCTAACTAACAACAGTAATTCCCCCTATTACGAAAATGTGTGTTCAATAACATTATATAACTTTATTTTAACCATGTAATATGTTTTGATTGCAGCCTTGTTTATGTCAACAAGAAGAGAATGTGACTGACGACATGGATTTCATCTTCGATAACTTTGATTATAGTGGCATTCCTGTGCTCTGTGAAAAAGTGTCTAACCGTCAGTTCCGCCAGTGGTTCATGCCAACCTTCTACTCCATCATCAGCTTCACAGGACTGGCAGGGAACCTCTTGGTCATCCTTACGTTCATCTACTTTAACCGCCTGAAGACTATGACAGACGTGTACCTGCTCAACTTGTCATTTGCTGATTTCTTCTTTGCATTTTCACTTCCTTTTTGGGCAGCCAATTCCATGGCAAATTGGGTGCTGGGCGTAGCAATATGCAAGATCATGCATGTTGTTTACAAGGTGACTTCTTATAGCAGCATGTTCCTCCTCTGTTTAATCAGTGTGGACAGGTACTTTGCCATAGCCAAAGCTGTTTCTGCTCACCGCCTTCGCTCCCAAGCGGTGTTTTTCAGCAAAGTGTCGTCTGTTATTGTCTGGGTTCTAGCTCTGATTGTCTCCATACCAGACATGAAATATACCACAGTCATCAATGATACCTGTACACCTTTCTCCAGTACTTCTGACCCCCTTCGAATAAGCATCCAGACAAGCCAGATTGTTGTCGCATTTTCCCTCCCCCTCTTGGTCATGAGCTGCTGTTACAGTAAAATCATCCAGACCCTTTGTAAGACTCAAAACTTTGAACGGAATAAGGCTATAAAGGTGATTCTCGTTGTGGTTGTTGTCTTTGTGGTCTGTCAGCTTCCCTACAACGTGGTCTTGTTTTGGTACACACTTGTCATTGCCAACGGAGGCACTACACAATGCACGTATGAGAACAACCTCCTGTACGCCATTGACGTCACTCAGTGCGTAGCCTTTCTCAGGTGCTGCCTCAACCCCTTTGTGTATGCCTTTATCGGTGTGAAGTTTCGCCATGACCTTCTGAGGGTACTCAAGAAATTGGGTTGCATAAGCCAGGAGATGCTCTTCAAGTATACACATAGGAAGAGGACAAGCTCTGCAGCCTTAGACACCGACACCATCACCACATTCTCACCCTAAGACAGCGCAGCTACAATTTCCTCCCACACACCTCCGAAGATTTAAGTCCGCCAAAATCTTTACAGGTGGCTCTCACCTCAGAAAGGCGATCTGTTCCCACTGTGTTGATGTAAATTGAATTTGTGCATTAGTCTCAACATGCTGTTAAATCCAAATTACAGTCAATATTTGTATTGTTATGAAACACCCTTCTAATGCAAGAAATATAAAATCTTCAACAGCAACTTAAATTTACTTCGCATAACTGAATATTGTTGAAATGTTTTATGCCCGTTGTAACCTGATGACCCTGTGTCTAGTTGTACGTAGTAAGTGACTGTATGTAACTTTTATCCCTGACTGAATTTGACTGACTTCTATGCTAAAATTTTGTTGCATGGTATTTTTAGTCTTTGACGGGTATTTTTTTAACCTAAAATGTGTGCATTGACTGACATTGTAGCCTTTTACTATATAGCTGACAAAATGTGCTTCAAATGTGCTCTATTTGCTGTAATTTCTCAGGAACGTCATCCAATCCATTAAACTGGACAAATAGTTCCATGACTAAGTTAAATATTGTATGCTTTTCTCAATACCACAATGAATGAACTTTGTGTTTGTTGTGTAAGTCAATTGTTAGGATTGGCACAATGTGCTGAAATGGAGGCCCTGAGCCAGACACGACAACCAAACCAAACTTTATTGAGCCAAGGGAGTACAAAAAGGCACGAAAACAACACGATCTGATAAACAAAAACAACCACAACTGTGAGAAAAGGTTTCTGCGGCAAAGACAACACACAAATACTGCTAACAAAAAGAGGCGGCAAATCTTACAAGACTAGCCAACAAACAAAATTAAAAGTAAACTAAATCTGACAGATATGGATAGATGTGTACTTAACAAAGAAAATAGTAGGACGTACATTGGAGGTACTGGAGGTAGATATACTACCAACCAGAACTGAGAAATTCCTGAGAAAGTGTGATGATGAACAAAATAAGAGAAATATATCTGACAACTTCCTGCTACGCCAGCTGACCTTAATACACAGTACAAAGTGAGATTAAAGGCATAGCGAGCTGTGTTGCGTCTAAAGCCAGCATTTAAAGTGTTACGAAGGTGGGCTCTCTTCTCACCAGGCTAGTTCACCATGGTAACTTGTGCTAAACTGGTCACTTGCAGGTTGTGTTCTCATATTTAGATTAAATCGGCTGTAAAAGAGCTGTCCTCTTAATCTCGATTGAAATGGTGTTCTGATTTTTGGACATTACAGTGGATCTTGTCTTTTTTGTTTTGATTAATTTTCTTGGAGAGGGAGCGTCATGGGCTTTGATTTAGTTTTTGATGTGGACTTTGATTTGTTTTTGATTTGGACTTTCTTGTGTCAATGTCAACGTCTGCCTGAAGTCGGCCACATTTGCCCATGCATGCCAACGCACAGTGCCGTAAAATCCTGATCTGTCGCTCGCCTGCAATTAGAATAAATTACATTTCTGTTTCCAGCAGCTGTGTGAAGAATGAATAGCAATGAGGTGAGGAATCTAATTGTGTCTAAACAATATCAGATAATTGAAATGATGTTGAAATAATGATTAAAATGCTGTTGAAAATAAATGTTAAACTTTGCTTTTGCACCGTATTCTATTGAATGGTACGTGAAATGACACTATGCGCCCATTTACATGAACGGACGAGCACCTGGGTTAAAAAAGCCAGTTGCTAACCGGCATCACAGTACCACTTAACTCTGATCGTGTTTTCAGGCTATGTCATGCAAAAAAAAGCCTGGCTATTTTGAGCTCCCTTAGTAGTATACCCCCTAGGTGAGGCGTTGGAGACACCGCCTACCACTGAACACCATGGAGACTGGAAAAACACAAGACACAAAAGTAAACAAATGGTCCAATACGAGAACACAACAGCAATAAACGGTAACAACTTATTTACACACTAATGACATAAAATTAGTCCTGACTGGGGCATTCACTCTCTTTCTCAAGGCGAGTTTTGTGTGATTTCAAAGAACTGGAATAAAACCTGCAAACTTTATTTTGAAAAATAGTATCCTGAGCAAATCCATTTTTTAAAAGCGCTCCATGACAAACAATCTATTTAGGATTTCTGTTTCTATAAGCTGTGCCAAGTGTTTGTGTCTGTGTACCCTGCGATTGGCTGGCGACCTGTTCAGGGTGTCCCCCTCCTACTGCCCGATGACTGCCGGGATAGGCTCCAGCACCCGTGGGGACAAGCGGTCACGACTCGTCCCCGGTGATTTTATTATGTGTATGTTGTCATGGTTTCTGTTAGTGTCTCTGTGTACTCTCCCCTCCCCTTCTGTGTCTGCCCATGAGCAGTGTGATCACCCTCACCTGCCTCTCGTTACCTGTCTTGCATTTCAGTCCTGTCTGCCCCTCACTCCCCTGTCGGATCATTCTTGTTTCTTGTCTCCTGTTTCACGTCTTTGTCTGTCAGTTCTGTTTCTGTTAGCCAGTCTGTCGGTCAGTCACGTTGTTGTTTTGTCAGTTTGTCCGTTGTCTGTTCCCCCTCATCTTCCCTTCCAACTCCCTTTTCCCTCAATAAACCCTGGTCCGAGCTGCATTTGGTCACCCTGCTCAATTCCGAGTGTGAGAGTCGCAATCCCCTGCAATCAAGGTTCTGAACTTTAATTTGTCATTGATAATTCATAAATAATAATATAAATAATAAATACTCTAATTCAGGGGTGTCAAACTCATTTTTTTCGCGGGCCGCATTGTAGTCATAGCTTCTTTCGGAGGGCCATTATACCTCATATTATATCCAGTAAAAGCTACAAAACAAACGGACAAATAACTTGTTTTCAAATCATACGAGTAAAAACGGGTCAAATATTTGAAAAAATATATTATTAAAAGTGAAGACAATTTGCAATTCTAGTAATGACACACGAATTATGATGCACAATTTGTCTTTGCGGGCCACATAAAATGATGTGGCGGGCCGTATCTGACCCCCGGGCCTTGAGTTTGACACCTGTGCTCTAAATGAAAAACAAACATGTTAACTAAAATTTCAAGCAAGGCAGTAAAGTAGCAGTAACTCTCCCATTTTGAACTACTGTGTACTCCACTGGTGTCATTCAAGCAAGTGTAGACATCTACACCCCTAACATGACATCATAACTTTATAGCTGCAGGGGTTGGTAATCTAGAGTTGATGATAGGTTTACTGGGAAAAGGGTTGGCATTTTACAATGAAAGCATAAAGTACATATAGAGTCCAAGTAAAAAAGACCTGGATATATCAGCTTTGCACATTTCCTGTTCTAGGATCATCACAAGAGAAAAATAAGGTAAGGCAACTTTAAGATTTATAAATGAACACAGAGACTACAGTAGGTATTACATAACGATCATTTTGAGTACAGATATACTTACCTTTTGTGTTGAGCACTTAGATTGATCTGTAAAGATCGTAAGAAAAACAAAACAATCACTGTTTGATTATTATAAATGTTAACTTTTAAAAGCAACTTGTTACAATTTCCTAGGATTAAAAAGTGAAGTTTGAGCTGTTTATAGGTATCCTCGCAAAATCTAAGAATGTTCTTTTTGAAAGATGAGGTGGAGACATACTTTTTAAATTTCCAAGTAAATGTTTTGTGGAATGCATTTGTGCAGTCATGACAACCAGCAGTATATGCCCAGTGACTCACTGAGCACCACTCCTTATCTTGAAAGGGCCAGTGAGACATACTATGAGTTGGACTGATGATTCCATAGAATACACACCTTTCATTTTGGAGTTATTCATGCTGAACTCACAGAAGGACACTACTTGCTCATACTTAGTCAATATTCACCGAGTGTCTGGTCTTTGCTTATGTGGCAACACATGTTGAATAGCACAGTAGGGTGCAGCAGAACCTCTGAGGTGGAACTTTGGTCAACCTCTGACTGTTTTTCAACTTTCCCAACTGTCAAATATAAAAAGAAGTTAATTGAAGCTGAAATTGTTAATATCAAAACTCTTTCTCATAGCCCCAGCTTTAATTATGAATGATAACAGCATAATGCAGGGATGGCCTCTGTCGCAGATGCACCTGAGGGCTCTATTGGTATTATTTTTTTAAATACATACCCCAGTGAGGATAAGTGTTTCAGACAATCAATGGATGGATACATATATATTTTCCCACATTTGTGAGAAGAACCCCTGCAAAACACGTAATCAGTTAAAACCAAGCGTAAAGTGCAGTCTAACTTTGCACATGGGTGGAGTTGTCTCTCTGTAGATATTTTCATAGATGGGCACGGTCAGAAATGGGTTTGCGCCATTTCGAGGGTGAACACATGACTTGATTCACGGCCAATCGAAGCGGCTCCTCTCATTCCCTTTAAATTTAGTGCAGGAGAGGTACGTGGTCTACATGGCGGAAGCATAATGGACTTAAGAGATCCGCGTGAGCAAAGTACATTTATAAGGAATTGCAAGATATCCACTTGTAGTAGATGATGTAAAATTGTCATTGTAAAGTGAGCACTTTGACACCGCCTTCCACCTTAATTGTGGGTTTATATACTAACCCCCCCAGTATATCAGTGGAGCGCAAATGTTGTCTGCCTGGGCTTGGATCAAATCCACTAAAACCAATTTACACCAAATGCGTCACAACTTAGACCTACTTTTAGTTGCTCTAAGGTCTAAACACTTTTTGCCAGCAAATTGTCAGATGCGGCAGTTTTTACACTGAGTGCAGGTACGTCTGTCAATAAAAATAAACCCCTGAAGTTGACAAGTGACGATGTGCACATTAGAGCTGGAAAAAGTGTTACTGATTTACTAAAAAACAAAAAACTGTACTTTCTTTGATTGTGATGTGATATGATGAAGTCATGATACGTATATAGTAAATACGACACATATAACATTTAATCAATGGGAAAATATATTTCATTATCATTCAAAAGACAATTACATATGTATGACAAAAACAGGTAATCATCACATTGCAAGAACCTTAGAATTCATATTTGTTTCTGAAAATAAACACAAAATTACTAATACTAACATAAGTGATGTGTTTGGATGTTTTGTTTATTACATTATAGACAGTCTGCTTTGAATAATAGTGTGTGTGAAATGTGTGACTTTTCAAAAGGTATAATACTTGGCCAGTGTAACTGATCTCTCTTTATTGTGTCCAAATCTTTAGTTGTGCTAAAAGATTGTGAGCCCTCCTCCTAACATGATGCCGAACGCTGAAGGCATGTCCCATATCATACCCAATCACGTTTTGAGAGTGGGTCAAACTATACGTCTGGACCCAGAACAGGAGACGGTGACTCCGTGTTCACGGCCAAGCAAGCCCAGCAGTCACCTTGGCAACATGGATCTGGACATTTCTCTTGATAATCTCAACCAGCTAATGCTTGAACTGGATCCAACCTTTGAACCAATTCAGGCCAACAAAAACCATCCGTGTATCACTCCAGCTGCAGGTAAGGTATGACGGCATGCAATTAAATCTTGATCGAAGTTTACAACTGTGCAATAAAGCAATAAGTAATACAACACATGTCATAGTTAAATGTCACATGTGCAGTAAATGGTAGTAATAATATAACACTGAGATCAACAAACTGCAGGTTCAGTCAAACACAGCAGTCAAAAGATCCTGCTAACCAAATTTTTAATGTTTGATTTGTTTTTGGGAAAACGCACTCAGCCTTTAGGAGTTTTTTTCCCTCACAGGGTAATTGCACCAGTTCAGGTGTTCTGGGACTGCTGCCCAGACTATTATGAGACACACCCTCAACCTCTCACTCTAGTCATACAAAGAAAAGTCCCATCAAAGCCCAGTAGTGGTGTAGAGTTCTTCTTACTTTCTGCCTTTGCCCATGTTGCCTTTGGTTTGTAGCTACATATGTACTATAGGTTGCAAGTTCATTTCTGTGGCCTGGAAGCAAACACTTACAAAAAAATAACCTGAACAATTACCAGAGATGGTGAAGGCGTAAACCTTCATGTACTAAACACAGGATTTCCTGTGTACGTACTGTCACCCAGCAACCATC
This sequence comes from Syngnathus floridae, assembly GCF_059516105.1. NCBI lineage: Eukaryota > Metazoa > Chordata > Actinopteri > Syngnathiformes > Syngnathidae > Syngnathus > Syngnathus floridae. The sequence goes on along the minus strand of NC_142416.1, from coordinate 7,845,751 downwards.
ATTGTGTGTTTGACTCCTTCATGTATATGAGTCGTTTGCTATGGCTGCACGAGTTTGGCTTTTTATTTTTGGCGTGAACGATCTGAATCCATAGTTCAACGCAGTGTGGTAGACATAACCTGAACTGAACTAAAACAAGTTAGAACTTCTCTCCGATATTGTGACACAACAGCAGAGCTAGACAAATTAGAAGTGCCAGGTTGGATTGCCCTGTACTGTGCAGGCAGGTACCGGCATGAGAATTTGTGTGTGTACACTAGCCAAGCCCCTTAAGTCAATATAAAACAAAACCCATTATGCATAAGCTTGACAACAAATGTTTCACATTCAGTTTTTCCTGCACGAACCCTTTAACTGCCAATGTTTTCATTTTTCCCTCAGAAGGATACTGCTCCTCACCCACAGTGTCTCCCAGTATCCCCATCCCCAGACCTGTCAGTGTCAGCTTCAGTCCCTCGGGCACGCTGGTCTTTGCTGACTCCCCCTCCTTTTCCCGGCCTCTATTGCCATGTGGGGGTGCACCCAAAAGAAATCCCCCAATGAGGAATGACATATCATCTTCTCAAGGGTCCCTTCGCTTGTCCTATTCAAATAGGAACAGTGCAGCCTCACTACTCTCGACATCAACATGTTCAGATACCAGCTACATCCTGGGAAGGTACAACTTGTTCACTTGATTATTGAACAATCAATACAATTAAAAAAAATGAACAACCACTTGCATAAATCTGCCTTTACTGTAGAACGATACAAATTCTCACTTGTATGATATGTGCTGTGTAGAACGGCCCTGCATTGAGTTCGTCCTCAACTTACAAACAGTATAGGTTCCGAGAGGCTGTTTTTAACTCATATTGTTTGTAAGTTGAGACATCAAATTTTGTTTTAAAATTAAATTTTATAAAAATGAAATATATGTATAAAAAAATAAATTTAAATGATAATTTTAACACAGTATACCAATCTCAGGGGGTCCTCAAAACTAAAAACATTTTTAGAAACAATTAGAAACATAATAATCAAAATATGTGTTCCCTATAGCAAAAGGGAGGAAAATGTGGAAAAAGCATATTTGGAGGTGGGTAGGTGGGGGTGGGGGGTAATACCCTCGTGACAGTCTTTTCACTCCACCAGCGCTTTGCTTGTATCGACAAATGTTTGTAATTCGAATGTCGAGCGGTGTAAGTTGAGGACTACCTGTATGGACACTGAAACCTGTTCCTAATATTTTGACAGTTCCAAACTGTACTTGTACCATCATGACATGTACCTACTTTTTAAACATTCTCTCATCCTCACAGCACCCTGTCTTTGGCCAGTGAAGATGCAGAAGGTATCGGGTCATTCGTCTCACTCAGTGATGGGTACAGGACAGGGCAATCTATGACCCAAGATGGGTCAGATAAGCGAGGACAGGAGATGCCAAGCAACTGTTCAATGAGTAGTCCTGAGCAGTCGCTCTCTGGTTCTTTTACTGATATTCCACTGTTGCTCATCAATGGCATACCACACCAGGACAACAAGAAATCTCCTACAACGGATGACGAAGAAGCACAGAAGCCATTTGTTCATCACGGTGAGTTCCAGGCATTGCTGTTGTGTCTAAAGTATTTTTAACACTTGACTCCATTGAATCAATCCGTTGCTTATTTCCTGTTCCGAAGGCCATTTAGGTGGGAATCAGTCATCAATGAAATTTGTTATGGACTCTTCAAAGTTTTGGTTCCGTCCGCATATAAGCAGAGCAGAAGGTGAGTCATGAACCAGGGATGAGGCACATCTCAGAAAACAAAATCACAGGATTGTGAGTTATGCAGAGTATTTTTTGTTTTTACAAAAGATAACATACCTTAAGATAACTATTTTACAATGCAGTGCATCATGCAATAACAACATAACATGTTTGATTCACCTCAGCTGAGACCTTTGTGAAGGACAAAGAACCAGGAACATTTGTGGTGAGAGACAGTACTACATACAGAGGAAGTTTTGGTCTTGCCATGAAGGTTGACCATACAGTTACTGGTTCTTCAGCAACTGCAGATATGGGTGAGTTTGATTTGCGGCCTTCTGACTGTGTTTGTATCATGTTCTCAAATGTTAAAGCTGCGTTTTGCCCAGCAATACATATTCATGTCCATTATTAAAAGAACCTAATGGGTCACTTACCTAACCCTATTGATGGGTAACTATATATAAAAAAAAAAAACATGTTAAAAAAGACAAGATAATTGCTACAAATAATTACACAATGAATGAATAAATGAATGAATGAAATAATAAATGAATGAATGAACAGGTGAATGAATGAATGAATAGATGAATGGATGAATGAAATAATATCAAATCCACGAATCTTAAAGCAAAGCTTCGGGCTCATTTTTACTAGTTGTATTGGGTCAACTGAAATGACGAGACCAGTCTTCATTGTTTCTGTTCCTATTTTTTTGTGTGTGTCTCGAACAGGAGAGAGCAGCTCTCAGTTTATCAAACACTTCCTTATTGAATCAACAGCAAAGGGTGTTCGCCTCAAAGGCTCTTCTCAGGAACCGTACTTTGGTAAGGTCGACAACACCATTTGCTTGAAAAACTCTCTCTCTCTCTCTCTCTCTCTCTCTCTCTCTCTCTCTCTCTCTCTCTCTCTCTCTCTCTCTCTCTCTCTCTCTCTCTCTCTCTCTCTCTCTCTCTCTCTCTCTCTTTTCCCAGCAGAGTAGGTCAACAACTTTTGCCTACAGTTCTTTCTTGGTTGTGTCGCAACTAATCATAACAGCCTTTGTGTCTTATATGACAACATCCTCATTGTGTACACGGGTGAACTGGAGCCTATCCCAGCTACCTTTAGGCTAGAGACACGGTACACACATGATTGGTTGCCAGTCACTTACATGTCACATAAAAACAGACAATTTCAACTCATTCTCAAAACAACTTTCTTCAGTTCTGATACAATAACATAGTACTGGCAAACAGCACTAGCAGGTATTAGAAATTCAGGTCCAGAAAGTGAAGAACCCTGCCAGAGTTTGGCTTTAGGTGTGGTGCTTCCACTCAAATGAATGCAAATAAACAAGCTTGTTTACCTGCCAGTTGAGTTGATGCACCTGTGGATAAAGCCAAACGGTGGCAGGGTTTTTAGTTTCTGGATCCAAATTTCTTATCTCTCCTATGGCATTAAAAAGAAAAAGAACATGAAGAAAACAAGGCGGTCTAATGACCTCAAGGCTCTCCACAAAATACACATTTAACAAAAAGGATACCGTATGTCCTAAATTAATCATCTTGTCTCAAATTTAGTTAATTAGTACAAAATCTGACTGGTTAGTTACACACAATACACATAGTGTATTGTTTTTTAAATTGAAGAGAGACACATTGTTTGTCATGTATGACTGGAAATACTGGATGCGTGGGCAGGTTAATGGTACCTTCTGCCATCTAGTGGTAAGAAATTCAAATGTTCTGCCTATCTGTCCCTGGCATACACAAAGACAAATATGTAGTAAATAACAAAACCAAATCAATGAAATTGCATTGTTTCACATGGCACATTGATGTTTTCCTTCACACCCACATTCACATCCGTGGGTAATTTCAAGTATTCGATAAACCCCCAAAGCATGTTTTGGAATGTGGGTGGAAGCCTGAGTGAAACCCCTGCGGGCACACAGGGAGGACGCAAACTCCAAAATCAACTTTAAAAATAATTAAATTATATACAACTCAATCCGCTGGATCCACACTTAATGCTGGGTCACAACTACATACAGTAGGTAGACTCTTTTAAATACGTAGTTTTGCAACACAGAGCCGTTTGATTCTTTTCTTTTTATTTTGTGTGGTTGGTAATGTTGCTGTTTTGGAAATTTAATCTTGTCGTTACAGGAAGTCTTTCTGCTTTGGTGTACCAGCATACTATTTCCACTTTTGCTTTACCCTGCAAATTGCTGCTTCACTCCCAAGGTAAGAAGTGTATGTGTGTGTGTGTGCGTGTGTGTGCGTGTGTGCGCGTGTGTGCATGTGAGTGTGTGCGTGTATGCGTGCGTGTGTGTGCGCAGAAGGCAGAGTTAGCATAGTGATTTAAGGCAACTGACTACTCGTTCTCAAACTGTCGCAAGGCCACATTAAGACAAGTGAGTAAAACCATAATTTGTGTTATGATATGACGATCACGAAGCCACTAAATTACACTTCATGTGCCATTCGTGTGCATATGCACCAAGCACAAATTCCACTTCCCACTGCCTGTCCCTATGTCAAACATTTGAGTAGATGCTGGTTAGCATTGGTACCACTGCAGCTCCAGTGAGCATTTTGCTTTGTATCCATCAGTCCGTCACATCCATCCATCCATCCATCCATCCATCCATCCATCCATCCATCCATCCATCCATCCATCCATCCATCCATCCATCCATCCATCCATCCATCCATCCATCCATCCATCCATCCATCCATCCATCCATCCATCCATCCATCCATCCATCCATCCATCCATCCATCCATCCATCCATCCATCCATCCATCCATCCATCCATCCATCCATCCATCCATCCATCCATCCAAGCAATAGAAACGTGTTTTTTCTCCCCATGTATTCTTAATTTTGCTTGTCTGTCAATAGGGCAAGGTGGGGAAGAAGATAGAACAGACAAATCACCCTCAGAGGAAAAGAAAGGAACGGGTAAGTCTGTGAAATGTTACTGCTTTTTAGTTATGCGCAATCTGTCACAGCTCATGTTTTAGCTTTTTCTGATGTAACTAATTATTTTAGTGGAACCTTAAACTGTGATCTTAAAAGTGATCTTAAACTAAAATTATTGACAATTCTTCATTACTTATTGCAAATCATCCTTTTAAGTTTAACCGGAAAATCTCGGCTTTGAAACCAAAACTTGGAAATACTGAGATAAACATGCCAACGAGGCAGCCACTGTACCTCAATTCTAATATGTATAAGATTGAACTAAAGAGCAATGATCTGAATACACTTGGATGAGACATTCGCTTTTGTTCTTAGAAACATTGAAGCCCAATGGCTTACAGGGAACTTAAAAAAAGTTAGATGGAAAGTCCTTAGTGGATTGCCAACCGTAACACCTACTTGTTAATACACTGTAAAAACAGTGAAAAAAGTGTTAATCTGTAAACTGATAAAAATGCAGACATGCTTTTGATTTAGCTTTATGGATTGATGGTGTGGTCATGGAGGACTATTTTGGACATCTCCCTCATATCTCAGAGATCACTGGGTTAAAATCTTCATAAATGTCATAAAATCTTTGGCTGTCCTCACAATTAAATTTTCTCCAGCTACTGTACTCTTACTTCCTCCTTTATTCCGAAAATGTGAATACTGAGATAATTGAACAAAAATTGAGACAACTTAAATAAGTCAATCAAAATTATCTTTTACCAGAAGTCACTTACAGTTTAAACTAAAAGGATTATTTGTGTTAAGTAATAAAGCCAATTTAATTACGTATATTAATTTCAGACCACTTAAAATCATTGGTTTGCTTCTCCTTAGAAGCGCACGTACGCACACACACATGCACACACACGCACACACTTCAAGACTCAAGGTCACACTAGTGGAATTAGTGATTGCAACCTCTCTTGTCACAGTCTATTTCACTTGGTGTCATTGTTTTGTGGGGTCTAGAATAATGTGTTGTTTTGCAGCCTCCAATTTCATCTACCTGAATGCTATCCCCACTGAGATGTTGACAGGACCTTGCGCAGTCGAGAAGGCGGTCTCCACAACACTCCAACTGCCATCAGGCTCCTTTGAACCTGTCATAGTCAACCTGAAAGTGTCTTTGAAGGGCATCACACTGACAGACATCAACAGGAAGTAAGATAACATATCCAGTCACGTTTGATGTGACATGCATGTAAAATTCTGTGTGAATGTTTTTTCTTACAGGCAGTTTTTCAGACGTCATTACCCCGCTCACCTGCTTAGCTATGGTGGAAATGATCCAGAAGATCGAAGGTAAACGGTCAATATAATAATTGCAGTAAATACTAGACAAGCAGGTGGCATGGTTTTCATAGTGGTTATAAAAATCATGTGATGCTAAATCCTAGACCTTGATTCCACAGAAACTGGTGTGACTCAACTGTCATTGAGCAAAAAATGACATGCAGACAAAACTTTTTAATACCTAACATTACATCATATTAATGACTTCTTTCACAAAAAGTACCAATGCTTGACAAAGTGTCAATGAAACGAGTAACAGTTTGCATGTCCTGAATAATGCACAACATTTTAAGTGATTTTGTTCATTTGGTGCTGCATAATAACTAATTCATTTCTTCATTCATCTCCCAAACCGCTTACCTTTATGATGGATGCGGGTGTGCTGGAGCCTATAGCAATACTAATACTTATACTTCATGTAGGATAATAGCATTAGTTGAACTGGCCTTCTCTCAGCCTTCACATTTGTTGGATATCTAAATAAATTCTGTATTCATGCAGAACTCAGTATATGTGCTTTGGGTCATTTTAGCTTTTAGATTGACGCTGATCAGTCCTTTTCATTACCATTGTCTTTTCTACTTACTTTTCCTGTTGTCACAGCATATGTCTATTTCAGTCATGTAAAATAAACCTCGTTAAATGACGATTTTAGTATTTGCGGCATCATTTTTTATTTTCTATATTGCTTGTCCTCATTTGGGTGGGCTGGAACCTTTCCCAGCTGACCTTAGGACACACACATAGGACACTTTGAAACTTTGAACTGTAAGGCAAATGTGCCGCCTGTATTTGAGAGAAAAATGCATGAAATAGTTACTTGGTATACTTTTGAAAAACCCTTAATATTTAATCTTTTTTTTTTGTACTGTTACAGGTGGAGAAAAGGTTCAAATTTTGGTGCAAGGTACGATAGTTGTTTTGTGTGTAAAGTGACAGAATAATGTCTCAATTACCCTGCAATTTTAATGTAATTATTCAATGTCTTTGATGCTGTATCTTATTTTACATAAAGTGAAATGATAGTTATTGCCTTTGTTTGCAGGATGTTTGGCTTTGTGGCAAAAGGTGTGGAAGCTGGCATGGAGAACGTCTGCCACGTCTTTGCTGAATATGACCCTCTACAGCCCTGCAGTGCAGCTGTCAATGTTATTCAGGCTATCATAGCCAAATAATAGGTGCGCCATACTGAAAAAACAGCAAACATTATTTTGCACAGACTGTTTCCATATTATATATATTTTCAGGTTACTACTAATGCAGTGGTTCTTAACCTGGGTTCGATCGAACCCGAGGGGTTCGGTGAGTCGGTCTCAGGGGTTAGACAGAGACTCCACTGAGGAAGTCCGAACAAACCTGATTTATCGTGTAAATTCTGATTTGCCAGTATATCATTTATTGTGAGTTCATGCATTGTGTTGGTTTCGTTCGTTGAACAAGGTAAGGTTCATGCACCAGTAAAATACTTCTATGTCTTGAATTTAAAAAAACAACAACAAATCAGTAATTCCGTGAATGCGCATATGAAACTGGTGGGGTTCGGCACGTCCAACAAGGTTAAGAACCACTGTACTAATGCTTGGAGTTAAAGCACCATCACATAGTATTACCTTCAAGTAACAGCTTTAAAATCATTTTTTGGATGGCTACTGGCTTGTAATATGCAGAAGAGCTTCTGGCTCATTGTCATGGCAGACCTGGATAACCTACTTCAGCTGTCATAATACAGCTGGAGCAATCAAAACACCTTTTGTGTTTTGTTATTGCTAGTGAGGCCTTGGGTGGATGGTACAAAGCTTGTACACACACGCTAAAATAATCAGACGTGTTATGACATCAACAGGTTCTGGGATTGTCTAGCACTTCACTCCAGTGTCTTGGGCCTTGGTCCCTATCAAATCTGTGTTGGTAAATTGGGAACAAATCTTTACTGTTGATTTCAGTCATTTTATTTGTTCATGTAAGATTTTGCTTCGCAACTGTAATGGAAGCCGTGCGACAGATAATGAAACAGGCTCTGGCACTTTAGCAACCCCGATAATGGTTAAATGGATAATAGATTGTACAAAATATGCCAATGAGGTCAAACTATCTGGCTAGGTAATGGAGTGTCAAAGGCAAGATACAAGCCCCACACCCGCCGCACTAATAGGGCACTCAGGTCCCAGTCAGGGAGAGAATGGGAAGCGCAAACCATTTTGAGGCAGTCTTGCTGTAGTTTTGCTCTTAAAATATTTCATTTCAAGAAATACATCTATTGCTCATTTAAAAAGAACATACTGTACATAAAAGAAGGAAAAATCCCTAAAAAATGGGCAACATAGATGAATACAAATGTATCATCATCACCTGTATAATAGGCACATTTGGACTAATTTGTGTATGAAGATACAGTGCATTAAAGACAATTTACAGAAGACAGGAACGTTTGTATGTTACAAACAAAATGATGCTTTAGTCAGCTTTTATTAAGGCAACTGCACAATCTCGATAGTGTATAGGCTACAAATAATCTGTGGCATGAAACGAGCACCTTTCTTGTACAGCATGATGTTTTATGCGATATGCGACATATACAATTCAGTGTTGGCATGCTTTGTCTTATTGATTGTAAAATATTGTGATAAAAGATCAGAATGTTTGGAAGAATAAAATCTGAATTAATTGCTAATGTTATCCCGAACCAAAAACAGAGATGCACTAGATCATACTACTTATTGCACTACATTGTAAACAGTGTATTCTGTTTATTACTGTCTGTGTACTTTTTGTCATGATAAATTAACATGTCAGGCTTGTCTCAATCAATGTGCACCAATTATGTGAATGTATCATTTTCAGAGGAAGTCACTGTAAACATACTGTGGCAAAGCACTTAGTGGTTAAGCATAACTATCAGCATATTCACTTTATTTGTAAGCTGAAAACAAAAGATTCCATTTAGGCCTACTTCTGATGAAAAATATCCACATCTTTAGGCAAAGTTAAGTCAAGTAGAATTGCTTCGACAACAAATTAAAATGCTTGAAATAGGAAACATAACTGAATGGAAATGAAAAGTGACCGCTATTTACAGTGAAGCATTTTTATGTGACCACAAGCAAATACAAATAAATGCAATAAAAGGTGTAAGCATTTGTTTCATTTCAATAGTTGGGCCAAAATATATTTTTTCACATTACATAGACTATTGTATAGCTCACTATTAACTATGTACAAATGCTGCTACTGTCTGGTTAAAACACAAAATAAATTACTACATACAGGGGCATGAGGCTGTGTTTATGCTTTGTATAAGATAAACAATATTGCAGCAGTGAGATTTTAAGTATTTTAAGGTTTAGTTTTATGACACAATTGAACAACGTCATGAGTTTCCCTTAACTAAATTCACCACAATATCAGAAGGCAATCAAATCAGTAGGCTCTACTGACTGCTATTTGTAAAAAGCAGGTAGTCAACATAATCTTTAAACCAGACAATGTCAGAGGTATTACGCACAAATGAGACAATGAAATTAAAACTGACATTTTAAAAGTTCCTCAATCACAGTCATTGAACACAAACTCAATTTCCAACACATACTTTCCAACACAACTTCCAACACAACTTCCAACACATACTTTCCAACACATACTTTCTTCCTCACTAAATGAACAAATGGAGAGAAGGCAGAGAGGACCTGTTTTTGGGAGTACCTATGTCAATTAGACAAAATGGGGAAATTAAAAAAAAAAAAACATTTCATATTTAAAATAAGTGCTGATGAATTGGTAATTTTTTTCTGAGATATACCATGAATTGACAAAAAAAATTCAAGGTGCAAAACACATGTAACCATCATTTCCCGTACAAGTGAATTTTATCATCCAACTTCAGTATCAAACCAAAATGCATATATCAATATCAGCTGTTTAAGGCAGAAACTCCAGTATGCATTCACTCAGTGGCTGATGCCATAATTTATGGTGTGATAGTTGCACTGCTGCGAGATCTTTTCATGATGAGTCGCACTTCAACATCCGGGAGAGTGTCTTCTTTAACCTGGGCACAGCCCTCGTCTGCTGCAGCCATGTGCAGGTCGAAGCGCAGGGACACAGACTTCTTACGTAGTTTTGGGTTATCCTTGAAGAACGAGCTCTCCCATTGCTTGATGACCTCGTCAATCTTTTCGGTCCTGGATAAATAGTGATTATTGCATAATGATGACTATATTATGCATAACATTTGATGACTTCCTATTGTTATTGTTACATTATACATATACATGATGTGGTAGCTGCACTGAATACAACATGAAGGCCCTGCAGCGTGTAGTGAACACAGCTGGTAAGATTATTGGTGCTTCACTCCCCTCCCTGAACGGCATTTACGCCTCCCATCTCGCCCGCAAGGCGACCACGATTGTGAGTGATGTGAGTCACCCCGCTCACTCTTTGTTTGATCTTCTACCCTCTGGGAAGAGGTACAGGAGCCTGCGCTCCCGCACCGCCAGACTCACCAACAGCTTTATTCTCCAGGCTGTTAGGATCCTGAACTCTCTTCCCCCTTCTGCGTAGCGTCCTGTACCTATTTATTGTGTTATTTGTTTATTTATTATTTATTCATCACTCATATTTATTCATTGATTGTGCCTTCTTGTTTTATTTTTCTTGAGTTGTTTACTTGTATGTACATTGTGAACTATGTCTTGTCACCGTGGGATAGTGGGAACGTAATTTTGATCTCTTTGTGTGTCTTGGCATGTGAAGAAATTGACAATAAAGCAGACTTTGACTTTGACTTTGTGATTATCTACACAGGTATTGTTGATATGAATGTAAACATTAATTTGTGAATAAAGTGTATTCTTGGAGGACAGAGATTGAGCTCATCTGAAAATAGCTTGTAGTTCCCGCCCACTCTTTCCTCAAAGGTGGAAATTGACACAAGATCGTGGCAAAGGACTACCTTTGTGCAAATAAAGTGCTCAACTAGCTCACCAAATAGCCACTAGATGGCGACAAATCTTTAAATGTCTTGCTTTGGCCTGACAACAAAATGACCCAAAGAGGCCACGTCACCAACACTTTTGTTTTCCCTTTTCTTACTTTTTTGTGAAAAACAGAGGATAGCTTTAAAAATCTGTAAATAGAAGAATTTGTGAATCGAGTATATGCAGGGAAACACCATATTATATTTAATTTGCCATGTAAATTTGGTTAGTTGTCAACTATTCATTCATTTAGTCTTCTTTTTTGAACTTGTATTGTATTGTATTGTCAACTATTCATTCATTTAGTCTTCTTTTTTGAACTTGTATTGCTATATCATTACTAAACTAAATAAATTACAAAGATATATATTTGATACTATAGGGGTAGGGTAAGTAGGTAAGAGGGGGAACAAAGTATGTACCACACCCTCCCAAAGATGACTAAGCAAAAGTAATTAATGGGAAGAACAATTCCCATCTTATCTGATGTGAGCTTGTGGAACGTAATGAAGCTTATGACAGTATCTGAAAATGACATCTCAGTCAAGCAAAGCGCCGCTTAAGGCAGTGTTTAAACAACTTAAACTGAAGTTATTTAAAGAAGTACACGATCCCGTCAGTTGTTGTACACGTGTGCATGTGGCATTTGGCGCCCGAGGCGTTTCCAAAGAAAAAAAAAAAACGTCCACTTTCCACCCATGTCTGGTCTAACAACATCAGGTGCCACACCTTTAAAACAACACAGCAAGCGAGACTCTGAACATCAAACAAAAGCCATTAAAAGGCAAAGCAGTTCCCAAGCAGCTTGAAGATGAATCACTCATGGGAATGTAAAGCAGCAGACGTTTGTACGCGTCACAAATTGTTTAGGGTGTATGAAACGGGGTGGGGATGGACGTTGGTGGTTATTGCTTTGTAGGGTAATGAGTTAATAAACATTGACAGCTTAGAGTTAGGCGAGGTGTTCATTCTGTTCAAGAGGGTGAAAACATTGCTACTTACCCAACAGTGCCACGGCCCTCTGCACTGTCCTGCACTATGTTACCCTGAAGAATCTCCTGAGTCTTCACAGTGGAGATTGGTAAATGTTTATCTTGCTCTGGTTCTGCAAGAAGACTTGAATAATGAAGCAGGTCTAGACAGTGGAAATTACGTATGTGTTACCTGTGAGTATCACAAGACTCTGTGGCCGATGGAGTGCGAAGCTTTCCTTTGGCTTGTTGCCCTTTTGTATTAGTGAAGGTGTGTCAGGCAAAGGCTCTGATTTTGGATCATCTGGGGTGATGCTGGGATCACTGAAGCCGTTCTCGGAAACCTTTTCATTCGGTTCCAGCAAAGACGATCTCCAGAGCTGTAAATGTGTTTGCTGTTCACTGTGGCTCATGCACCTTGTGGGAATGAAACACCACATCCATGAAGATAGCGACTGTGTGAACAATCTCATGTCAAATGCTTCTGTCATTGGACACCACCGATTTAGGGTTAGAAACAAACATACAGTCGATGTGGACTGACATTTAAAAGTTGACATATTGCTAATATTTTAATAATAATAATTTAATAGATCTTTACTAAGAACAAAGTCTGTCATTGAAGTTTGGTTTTCAGCTTAGTGATGACATAATGAACTTCCCTCCTAATTCACAGGTGTCAAACTCGAGGCCTGTGGACCAAATCCCACAAGCCACTAAATTAAATGTTTAAGTGTCTGCTAAATAGTTTTGTTCCTATTATTTTCGCTGGAAATCTGCAACACGATTGCTATTCAGTTTAGCGATATTTTCCATCATGCATTCTTAAAACCCGCAGGGGGGAAATGTGTGTATGAAACAACTTGTATGACTTTCACAATCATAATAGCCATAAGCATATGTGTCATTTTTACTTTTTGTACTGCATTTTGCATGCAGATGAGGTTGCTTTTAAAGTGTGCCGGAAATCAAGTTGAAATGAGAATGAGAAAGAAATCACAACTATCCAGTGATGAAAATTAGTGACACACCTGTCCAAACTGTAAAATGTGACTGAACAGAGTCAGTCTTTACGCTCAGTCAAAGCTGTCAATCCCAGACCACCCACTTCCACTCTACGGAGGCACTCATTGAACAATATGTCTCCAACACTGCAATTGAATGATCCCTGTCCTTAAAAAACACTAGAACAAATGCTGTGTGATAATTACCGTTTTCTATGAAGTATGCTTGCTATGGCTTGTCAGGGGCATTACGAAATGAGAAAACACCTTTCAAGATTATACAGGCTTCGACCTGAGTTGTTTTGTTTCCAACAGAATTAGAAACCTAGTGTTCCTATGAAGCCCTACGCAGAAAATCCCCCAATAAAACAGGTAAATGCAGGCAGTGAATATAAGCTCAGACAAGATGCGTTGCCTGTTTGAATCAAATAAAAAGCATCACGACCATGCAAGAGTTACCTTTAACTACCCTCTGTGCCTCTTTTATATCTCACCTGCCCTCTTCCTGTTCCAGCAGTCGTCTATAAGTGGAGATCTCTCGCTCCAATTGTATTTTTGTGTTGAGCATCTGGCTATGTCGCTGACGCTGTGTGGCCAGTCCATTCCTCACTTGCTCCAGCTCAGCCTCCAACCCAGCGATCACCTGGGAAAGTTCTTGCAGCTGGCTGGAGTACAGCTGCTGGGTGTTGTGGAGGGAGCTCTCCAGGCCTTTCTCCTGGAGAACCAACCAGAGGCAGTAGTTTGGGTTAAAGAATCGTTTAGAAAATTAAACCTGCTTTGTCTGAGGAATATAATATAAAAGTTGTTCTTCGCAGTAGTACATTTGGTTAGTTGCCTCAGAATAAGATAAGAGCAGAGGTGTTACTAGTATGTGATCTTTGGTTGGGCTCTTGGATCATTTGGGTGGACAACAACAAAATTGTTGCTTTTCCTAAATTGGGTGTGTAAACAAGCCGTTGTTTAATTTTCACAACAGGCGGGCGAGAGAAAACAATTACAGCATCCAATTTCTGTACGGGGTCATCACCCCATGAAAAACGAAAAAAAAAAAAAACCTTAAACCCTTGAAATTTAGATTTATTTTTTATGATGAGCATCTGTATTATGAAATGAGGAAAATTGCTAGCAGATTTTGGTTTGGATCATCTGTAGGCTACAATAGAATACAATAGAATTCGATCAATAGTTTTTAACCCAAGCATGTATGAAACAAAGAGGCACTCCGTGCTAATATAAACAGGTAGATTCAAGTTTAGAGTGATTCATGGAAATTCCTGTATAAGAAGAATGTGAGTCACAGTTCAGTGGAATAATAATTAAGAGCTAGTAATGACATCATAAGTGGATGAATTGAGTGTGATGATGTTCAAATATGTCTTGTTATTTGTTTCATCATGCAATGTGCCATGTCAAGTAAGACTACCCCTGCCTGGTCCAGCTGTGCTTCCTTACCAAGCCATGCAAAGTCTCAATCTCCACCTGGAGGGAGTGCCACTGCTTCCGGGCCTCAGCCAACTCTGCCCAAGCCTCCCTTAGCGCATTGCTGCCGAGGTTACCCTGGGTCCATGCTGCTGCTTCCTGAGTGAGATGAAAATGAAGAAGGTAGATTATATGTTAACAAAGAGTTTGGTGTTTGGTAAATGGATCCATACAAAATGAATTAAAAAAAAGGACAATGGCGATTAATTCCAAATAGGCTGTGCAATTGCAACTAGCACAGAGTCAAAAGAAAAAGAAGACACAGGTAGTGTGGCTTGATTGTGTGAACTGTATGTTGTATGAACATGCAGCAGCGCCGACCTTTGACTTTGTATTCACACAAAGCTGTGCCAGCTGTGTTGACACACTGTACAGTTGCTAGGTGTCTCACACCCACCAAGATGCACTCATCCTGTTTCTCAGCTATAGCAATATTCACACTTTCAAAAGAATCCTAAATCCATCTTGAATGTGACTCTGTTTCAGTGTTGTATTATTTAAATGTTGTGACTATTTGCTGTTATGGAAAAAGCAAAAGCACTTACTATGCCAAACAGCAACAACATACAGTTTGGTGAATTTACTAAGTTTATTGTAAGTTACTGCAAGGTAACTGCGGGAAATTGTACATGCAAATGAGATTCATTGAAGGAAAGATATCGCATGGACATTTGCATAAAGATATGTCCTGTATCAGAGCAGAGGGAGTCAGCGGGATGACTGAAACTACAGCTGTCACTTCCGAATATTTCTAGAATTGATCATTCTAGCGATTATTCCATTGATTATTCGATCAATCGGATGCAATTTTATGTGCATTAAAGTGTATAATTTTTTTTCCTGATTACTGTTCGTCAAGCAAATATTTTGTTTGTTTGGTATTATTTAGTGATTAAAAACCAACTAAACAACAACAAAGCAATATCACACAAGAAATAGTGATGGTCATTGTTTTCGAGAGTAAAAGCACATGTTTGCAAATGTCTTGTTTTGATTAAATACAAAAAATAAACCAGTTTGCTAGGGAATTAATGAAGAATTTATATTTTTGAGAGCCTGATATGAAAGGATTTGGTCAATCTTTCATTAAATAATTTCCCTAAACATTGACTTGAATATTAAAATACAAGGCGATTGATTTGATACTTGATTTATTGTTAATTAATCAATTCATTTTGACATCTCCACCTGAAACTTAAACCTTTTATTGTGTATTAATCTACTCTGAACTGATATTGACTCGAATATTAAAATACATGGCGATTCATCTGATAGTGGATTTGTTGTCAATTAATTTTGACTTCTCTATCTGAAATTCAAATATTTTATTTTGTGTTCAGCTACTCTGGGCTAGGCTTGAGTATATTCATCAACTATGGGCTAGCCTTGAGTCTGCTGACCATGGGCCAGAACAACACAGCAGGAAAAACAACTGACGAGTGAGGATGGAGGAAGAAATCTGTACCTCGATGAGAACGCCACTCTGTGTTGTTGATGCAGCTGCCGCTCCAGCTTCAACCTGGCTCGACCCGGGACAGCTGGGAAGCGAATGTGAGCCTGTACAAGGACTGAGGTGTTGCTCATTCTGTCTATTCAGGTTGCAATGAGCTCTGATCTGGTCAAGGAGTTTGGTGAGCTCCATCCCTGTGCCATCCTCTTCCTGTTTACCTGCTCCCCTGGTCACTGCTAATAGAGCATCGCATGAGGGGGATCGCTGCAACTGCAGAGCTCGGGCTGCCTGGAAGTAGCCAATCAGAGGGGAGGGGGCATGAGGGAAGGGGTGGGATGCAGCAAAAGAGATGAAAGTGAGAAGTGAGAGATGGAGGGACACAGAGAGTGTTCCCAAAACATCCAATGACCGGTACAGTGCATACTGGTTAGAGGACAGACATCAGCTATATTTCCCAAAAAAAGCATCTGCATTTGGAATTATGCATGCAAATTATCAAATGAGTTCAAAATGAATCAGCTTTATAGAGCAACAAAATATTTGCGTACAATATTTTCTTCCATGCATCAAGCATTTCCATTAATGTGTCTCCATTTGGTTTCAATGTGAACCCCTCCGTCACAGTTTACAAATGGCATGGCTTTGCTCACATGCTACCACCACACAATATCAAGCCGTCATGTAAATTTGTGGAATTGCTTGTACCAAGGAAAGTTAATTCTACACATTTTTTGATGAGGTGGCATGGCGGCGTACTGGTTAGACCGTCCCCCTCACAGTTTCACTGTTTCACAATTTCAGCTCCTGATTTCCTGTGTGGAGTTCTCCCCATGCCTGCGTGGGTTTCCTCTGGGTTTCTCACGTTTCCTCCCACATTCCAATAACATTCATGGTAGGACAATTACCAAATTACCCGTAGGTGTGTGTGAGTGCGAATGCTTGCTTCAGGGTGTACCCGCCTACTGCCTGAAGATTACTGGAATAGGCTCCAGCAATTCCATTTTATTTCATTTCATAAGTTTATTGAGCAACCCACTCGAGGTAGAAGTTCAAGGAACTTATCGAGACCTACCCCCATGACCCTTGTAAGGATGAAAAGTTTCAGTAGATGCCTTATGGTTGGCACATTTCTGCCTGATTGTCTGCCAGGAAAAAATGAGTCACTCGCAGAGAACTATACTAGTTGTAAATTCTAACTGGCACATTATGTAATAGAAATACCCAAACGATCGTCACACATCTGCACTCTACTGAGTCGTGACAGACGTAATAATATTACTTCTGGTCTGAGTACTATATTAAGAATAAAGCTATATATTTAACTTCCTCCAAATACATTGTGTAAGTCTGAACTATTGAATGCCATATTTTTTGTGAACCTAAAATTCAATACTAGAGCTGTATCAAGAATCATTCTTTATACCACTGCCTGGTTCCAATTTGTTTATTCATAATGCATAATGCTTGTATCATGGTTTTAATTTGCAGCAATGCATTAAGAATTGGGTGAATAGGTAACTAACTTATTTATTTCAAATTAAATTAAATATATTCAAATTAAATATGCTGAAAGTACTCCTATGATGCATTGCCATTAAAAATGCTCTTAACCTTTTGATCATATTAATGGACTTCAACTACGCGTACCCCTGGGGATACGTGGAGGTACTCCAGGTACGTGAGATTTTACAAAAATATATACCGGTATTAAAAAAACAAAACAAAAAAAACAGTAAGTCTAACTGCCTTGAGAATTAGTTATGAAAAGTTTGATGAAATACAAATGTATGTTTTATATTCAGTATTAAATTTTAATCCTTAATAAACGGACTCTCCACAAACCAACAGCAGTCACCTGCGGTTGCCTTGATGACGCACTGTAACATGGAGACGTGGCTAAACTGTAGCAGCGATGCTGCAGTTGAAAACACGGAGAAACAAGCAAAAACGAAGGCAAAACCAGAGCCGACGAAGTACCGACAGTACATGGAAGACTATTGTTTGATGGGATTTATGTCCACAAGTTGTAACCCACCCAAAGCGCTGTGCTTTTTTTGAGGGGAGAAATTAGCCAACGCTAGCATGAAGCTGGTACATCTCCAGCGGCATCTCACCACAAAACACGGATGGCGGACCATGTTGGTAAGCCACCGAAGTTCTTCAGGAGAAAACTTTCTGACTTCAAGTCATCCCAAGACACAATGCGAAAAGCCTCCACTACATCAGCCAAAGCCCTGAAGGCATATTATGCGGTTTCTTTGCTCGTAGCTAAAGCCAAAATACCGTTCACCATAGCTCCATGTTTTTCATTAAAATATAGTATAAGTGCAAAAGACTCATTCAAGCTTCAACACTGTTCAATGCTTGTCAAATCAAAATCAAATGTTCAATGCAACAATTCAATTTTAAGAGGAAAAAAGTTTCTTTTTTATCCCAAAAGAGGTAAAGTTGATTTTTTATGAGCAAATCTTTATTTATTATTAAATTATCAATTTATTCGTAAACAAGATATTAATTATTTATAATTAAGTTAATTTATTTTGTGAACACATTTTTATTTATGTATATTTTTATTTCCTCGCAAGAGATTATATTACAAGAAAGATTAATATAAATTACCAGTGTTCTGCATACAGTATTTGAGTTATGAAAGGGTTTATGCCTTCTTGGTGGTCACTGTTTACTGTTTATCGTTTTTGTTTCTATATGCAATGTTTGAAACATAAATGTGTCTGTTAGGTACATTGCTACAAGTTGTTTAACTTTAATAAATCAAACACTGATGGGACAATCCTGAACCTCTTTCTTTTCGACTAGAAATGTGTTGCTCTGGTCAGGGGGTACTTGGCTGAAAAAATATTTCAAAGGGGGTACATCACTGAAAAAAGTTTGAGAACCACTGACCTAGAGGATTAGATTAAGAAACAAAATAAATAGAGTGTATATTTACCCTGAATCATATACAGAATCTATTAATGATGTAGAGAAATATACCTGATACTCTTGGTTTATGTCCTGAAGCTCTGTCATGGAGTGAACAATGTCTGCCTGCAGAATCATGTTGCTCTGATCTGTCTTCTTCTTTGACTCCCTTAGCAGAGCTACCTGGTGCTCCAGGTGCATGGTGTTATGCTCTTCCGTGTCACACCTGTAACATATATGGAGAAGATTATTATTCACACGTTACCTCTACCCAAACATTTGGAGAATGGCGTATATAAGTTATAATATGGAAATTCCGAATTCAAAATGGGAACACAATTGTGACATGGCTAGTATCAAAGTAAGTTCCTGTTATAGTTAAAAGGCTAAAAAAAGGTACAGGCACATAGAGCTGACCTGGCCTGAATGGCAGAAGCTCTGGACTTCATGCTTTCAGACTGCAATGCCAACTGGGCATTCTCCATTAGTAGTTTGCCAACCTAGCAAAGCAAAAAACAAATGCAAGAACAACTCCAATGCAGTGGTCCATCTATCAATTTATCCATCCATCATCCATCTATCCATCCATCTATCCATCTGTCCGTCCGTCCGTCCGTCCGTCCGTCCGTCCGTCCGTCCGTCCGTCCGTCCGTCCGTCCGTCCGTCCATCCATCCATCCATCCATCCATCCATCCATCCATCCATCCATCCATCCATCCATCCATCCATCCATCCATCCATCCATCCAATGAAAATGTAATATATATTACCTTCTTATTCAATGGGTTAAAATACAAAAAAGAAAAGAACATACAACAAGAGAATATGAAACAGAGTGTTCTCTACTTGTAGAACTTTTTCACATTTGTTTTAGCATGATTGCAAAACCTATCCGGGACAGGACACACCCATGTTTAAAGAGAGCCAAAGACAGTACAACAAGGAATGTGCAAACCGTTTAGAGGATTAAATATACAGTGCACTTGTTATTTGTGGGTTTCAATAAACTCAATTCCCCTGAGCCTTCAAGAGAGCCTGTGAGATTAGAGGATCAAAAATGACTTAATGTCTTAGCAGATGATTATAATGAATTAATGTGCTCCCAATGTAGCCAAAATAATCATATGCGTTTATATGAAAAGGCACAAAAAAGCAGCAAGCAGTTCAATCTACTGTACTTGCAAAAACATTACACAATCTTGATGTCACTGTGTAGAAAGTGTGAAAACATGTTCAAATGTAACAACATTGTTTGCTGAGAGCACTATTAAAATAAATCGACAGAGACATGCAAAATAACCATAAGAATAATTCATGGCCATGAAGGTAATGAATCCATAATTCTGAATTGTTTTCATATGTGACAGCTTCACACGTGCCACTGGCTCAGTTCCATGTGTATGTAATACTGAGACTTGTAATTGCATAAGTAACAGTTTGAATTACTTTGTATTAATGCTTTGGGGCTGACACATTAGTAAGATACACTTGCTACAAACTAGGGACATCATGTATCACTTTAACTGAATATACGTGTGTAGGCGGCACGGTGACGCACTAGTTAGCATGTCCGCCTCACAGTTCAGAGGGTGCGAGTTCGATTGTGTGTGAAACCTGCATGAGGTTTGCATGTTGCATGTTATCCCCGTGCACTCCAAATTGCCCATAAGTGCGAGTGCGCATGGCTGTCCATCACTGTGTGCCTATGTATTTGACTGTACGTACATCCATCCTGTATATATGTATATGTATGTGCATCTGTCCTGAATATTCATCCCCACATGTAAATTAACAGTTAAGAATAAACAAACTGTAATTTAACAGTAGAAAACAATATTGTCATTCAAGTGGTGGAGATAGGCACTACATTACTATTTCCACAGCTTCGACGAAAATCAAATTCTCTTTGTTTATCAACCGTCCCTACTGCCTGTAATCTACTGTTATTTTACAGAGAAATTCTTTACAGTCTAACTAAAAATTAATTGTAGTCATGATGAGATATTTCACACCTAAAAACACCAACTGAAAAGTATCATGACTGGGGATCTCACATGATCAGACCGTTTTGGTTTAATTATTAATTGCCAGTAGTTTTACCTGAGCACGGAGTTCTTTCACGGCTTCTTCCTGCTTGGACCAATCCTGAGAACACAAAGTGTTCACCATGCTCCTTTCAGCTATCTGGGCTTCCAATTGTTGGTTGGTCTCCTGCAGCCTGTTTACATGCTCCAGGAAGCCCTTCAAACGAGTGTTCAGTGCCCACATGATCTGAGTGGAGTTCTGCAGCGAACCCATGCCTAATTAGGTGTATGTACTGGAAGACACTTTCAATTCCAGTCAAAAGCCAGACATTATAGCTCGCACTATTTTTTTCATGTCATTTTAGAAGAAATAGCACACATACTTACTTGGTTCCCAGCAGACGGGATAATTTCTTCACTTGCAGATACAGCTAACAGTCACACACACACTTTCAGAGGCGTGAACTAAGTAAATGTTTACCAAGTGATACTCACGTGAGGTAACGTGCCCTTCTAATCATAAAGAGCAATAATTGTAGGCAAAAAAAGGGAACAAAATTCTCCCAGTCTGTTTTACTTGGCTGTAGGAATCCAAAGAACCTCTCCTCTCCTCACGGCTTAGCACATTCCTCTCCTGAGAACTGGTCAATACTTTCTTCTTCCCACTGTGTGTGAGGTCATCATCAGTTGGCCCCTCAGACGCAGCCAATGGACTGTGACCAACCTGCCTTTAGAACTTGTGATGTGATGCAGTTTTGATGGTCAACAACAGCAGCGACCTTCTCTTGTCACAAACACACAGCAAATAGACGAGGGGAGAGCCGTGGGGGGTCAAACACAGTGATTACATCACGAGCAGCACTCTGGGGCCCTTTGTCCACTCTGATCCAGGATTACTGAGCTGCTTTCAAACTCACTGCAACACAATGTTCAGGGAGACCCAATGACATGATATGAAGCATGGAACTCGGTAGTTTTGTGTTGTTTACATATAAATTAAACTCATGCACTGCACACACCCAAATACACAATTTTTTCAACCCTGCCCCAAATAGACTATTGCTCAATGACATTCTAATTTTAGAGAGCAATTTATGTCTGACTGTTTGGGGCAAGGTTTTATTCTCTCGTTAAAATCTCTGGCGCTGCTTTAATGCTTTAGACAAAAAGTCACGTATAATTGAAGCGTGTAAAACGAGCTTCAGGTATATTCTGGAGAAACTGGGTTTGGAGTAAATGTCGTAGTTCTTTTACCTCAGACAGTGGTAAATTTCTCCCCAATGCCCTGTGTTGGTGACAGGATAATTTAGGATTACTGAATTTTTATCAACAATGGTTCACTCGTAGCTAGGTATAGAGTGGAACTACGACATTTACAGAAAATGCTTGTAAATAATGCTCAATTTGCCTGTGGTCACAGACAGGCCTGTTCAAAAACAGTAATCATTCAAAACAGGAGGCAATTGATTAAAGGAATTCATTGTGAATGTCATGTGCTCAGTCACATTTCTTCCAGTTCATTGGTAAAAGGACACTCGATTGTGTAGTTCAGTCAAATAAAAGGAGCTTCGAACATATCCCCAGAATAAAAACAGGGCCCTAGATGACGACAAAACGTGACAAAGCAAGCCAGGAACCAAAATTACAATGCTTCCCTTCGTCCTTCAATGACATAGTCAGGTTCATATGTGTAAAAAAGCAGTACCCACACATAAAAAGTGGGTTCTACTAAAATATAGTGATACAAATTCATCAAATCACTACTAAGGTTTTCAGGGGGGTTGAACTTGAGTGCTGACATCGTTTTTACATACAGACCTATCACATGAGCACCCAATCAACGTTTTTTTTAAATATTGTTCGCTATAAGATAACATGGACCAAAAGGTCCATATTTATGAGCACATATTTTCTATTATTGTAAGATCATATAATCATTATATCAAACAGAATTTACTTCATTATCTTTGTTTATAGTCAATCCTTATATTATAATGATATACGATACGTATACAAGAATAATGCCATAATTGCTGTTTCATTTTGTTGTTTTAATTCCTCACCAAAGAGAATCATGAAGAAATTAGATGGATACACAGTATCAGTAATATAAGAAATAGTATAAGTATAGTATAAGAAATCGCTAAATTACAATCAATTCCCCTAATCCTGGATGATCTTTTCCACCTCCTTCCAAAATATTCCCACTTCCTTGAACTCTCTCCAGGTGTGCTTTGCTTTTTCCGGCTTCCTGTTTTTTAAGGAATCTTATACTATTTAATAAGGCTATGTCGATCATCACAGACATGGGTGCAAACCGAGTGCCATAGCAAACCGCCAGACCAGCAACTGAATGTCACCCTCAATCCTCAGACGCTCATAAACCTTTATGTGAAACAAAGCAATACGATCATGATGTCTTTTCATTTAAATAAGCTATGATGTCTCGCAAAACAGCAAATGCTTCATGTATTGCCTGTTTTCTACTTGTTAATTTGATAGATTATTGATAATATATTATAATTTATATAATAATTGATAATGAATAATTGCATTTCACATCACAGTATTAAATTATGCCATGAAGTGAGTTTATTTTACACTTCTTTTGTAAACTAGCCTATACAATCGTTCAAAAGTTTGGGGCCACCCAGGAAATTTTGTGCATTCTATGAAAACTAACATAATTGCACAAGGGTTTTCTCATCATCCATTAGCCTTCTAACACAATTAGCAAACACAATGGACCATTGGAGGCATGGTTGATGGAAATGGGCCTCTTTCACTTATGTAGATATTGCAGTAATAACTAGACGTTTGTAGCTAGAATCATCATTTACCGCATTAACGTGAGCAATCTATCAAATGTATTCCTGATTAGTTTAATGTTACCCTCATTGAAAAAATAGCAATTTGATTTTCAAAATAAGGACATTTCTAAGTGACCTCAAACCTTCGAACGGTAGTGTACATTATTGTGATGAACATGTCTGCCAATAGGTGGTGGCTCGGGCATCTCATCAGGATGCCTCCTGGACGCCTCCCTGGGGAGGTGTTCCGGGCATGTCCCACCGGTAGGAGACCCCGTGGACGACCCAGGACGCGCTAGAGAGACTATGTCTCTCAGCTGGCCTGGGAACATCTTGGGATGCCCCGAGATGAGCTGGATGAAGTGGCTGGGGAGAGGGAAGTCTAGGAGTCCCTCCTAAAGCTGCTGCCCCCGCGACCCGACCCCGGCTAAGCGGAAGAAGATGGATGGATGATGGATGGATGTCTGCCAATAGCGCATGCACGCAATAAACTGGTAATATTTAAAATATTAGCCACAGCCTACCTGTATAAAGTGCCAATTAAACTAGAAGATGCACTTACAAATTATCTTCCTGGTAGATCTTGTGGGAAATTCGTACGGAACAACAAGCACGGAAAGTATTTTGTGGTGTAAAAATTACTTTCTCCAGCTTGGATGAAAAAACAAACAACTTTAGCTTTATCTTGTAGGTGTGAAGTCCTTAAATCTTTCTTTTCTTCATTGAAGTACTTTGACAGTTCTGTAAATTTGCTCATGAAATGTCTGGTGTCCAAAGTAAATAGGCACTCTCTTCAAAGAGGCAGGATAAGGATGACTTACAAAGATGACTTAAGTCTTCACTTATAACAATTGCTGGATTACCGTAATTGCCAGTCTATAAAACGCACCGGATTATAAAACGCACCAGCTAAAATTCAGGGATATTTCTGTTTTTTTTTCTTACATAAGGCGCACCGGACTATAAGCCGCACGTGCACACAAGTTTTTTTTTACAAAGAAAGACAGTACATAGAAAGCCTTTTTAACGTTTTAAGCACATACTTGAACATGTCTTTCTAAACATTGCCTGTGACGCAGCAGTAGTACCGCAGCAACGTGGACGTGTGCACGCAAGTTATTAGCAAAGAAAGACTGGACACAGAAAGTTTTTTTAAAGCTTTAATAACATACGTTAACATTTCTTTCCAAACACTGCCTGTGACGCGGCAGTAATACCGCAGCAACACGGAAGTAACACAGCAAAGTCACTGAGAAGCGGCGGTAACACAGCAGCAACACAGCAGCAACACGGTAGCACAGCACTAACAGGGCTGGTTAAAAAAAACATACCAGTAAAAGTAAAAAAAAGGGCCGTCTTCATCTTCCTCCTGTGCAATGAAACCATCGAAGTCTTCCTCCTTAGTGTCCGATTGGAATAGCGTTAGATATCCTTCGCCTCACACATTCTCAGTCTCTCTTTCGTTGTCGGTTTTATGCATTTCTTCGAGTGTGAAGAGGGTCTGTTCATGCTAATCTTATTCATGCACGAAGTGCTAAATTACATTAAACTAGCGAGCGACACGTATAGCTTAAAAGTGGCATCATATGCATTTCTTTTGTCCCCCATAATGACGTTTTGTGTATAAAAGCTTCCTGTCTTTGTGTGAGTGCGGATGTGCGCGTGATGCGCGAGACGATCAAAACACAAACTAGCACGTCTTCTTCGGCGCATTATCTCTTCTTCGTCTGTCTCGCTCTTGCTTCCTGCTAGAGCGCCCCCTGGAGACCGGAGGCCGTAAAAATCCATAAGTACGCTCCAGAGTAGACACAAGATAATGTCATCAACATCGACTGCCTTTGGCTTAAAAGCGGCATCATATGCATTTCTTTTGTCCCCCATGATGACGGTTTGTGTATAAAGGCTTCCTTTTAGTAATGTCCGTATTGATCGCGTTCTGCGTGATGCGTGAAATGTAAACACAAACTAGCGAGTCTTCTTCGGTGCATTATCTCTTCTTCGCCTGTCTCGCTCTTGCTTCCCGCTAGAGCGCCCCCTGGAGGCCGGAGGCCGTAAAAACCCATAAGTACGCCGCGCCGCCGTTTAAGGTTCAAAGTAACCTTCTGAATAAAATGCATTAAAAGTTCACATTCATTACAACTTGTTTTTGGTGAGTAAAATGTCAGAAGAATTGAATTTAAATGCTGATTGATTGGGTTTTAATACAATGCAGATGGTCCAAACAGCGCCACTGCTTTGTGTAATCTCTGAGTGACATGGCAGAGTAAGAGAAAGGGTTTAGAGCACAGGTGTCAAACTCAAGGCCCGGGGGCCAGATACGGCCCGCCACATCATTCTATGTGGCCCGCGAAGACAAATTGTGCATCAAATTCGTGTGTCATTACTAGAATTGCAAATTGTCTTCACTTTTAATAATATCTTTTTTTTTAAATATTTGACCAGTTTTTACTCATCTGATTTGAAAACGAGTTATTTGTCAGTTTGTTTTGTAGCTTTTACCGTATATAATAGTGTTAAGAGTAAAAGTGATCAAGTCATCACAAAAATCACAAAAAATATCTTATATAAGCCGCACCTGACTATAAACCGCAGGGTCCAAAATTTTGGAAAAAAGTCGCGGCTTATAGTCCGGAAATTACGGTAATATAAGTTTTCAAAATGAAACACTCATATATATGTCATAACAACTTATTGTTATTCAAGATTCAAGAAATTTTATTCGCCATGTTTGGGCGTGCCAAACAAGGAATTTGACTTCGGTACATCACAGCCTCTGTTCAACATTTAGGTGACTAACAACACTCAGGACGTGGGAAAAATGATACAATGTTTCTAACTTGAAAAAGAAGTCCTTACAAATGCCGTTTAACTTGATTGTTAATGGAACAGTTGTCCTAGATAATTTGAAAACCTAAGAAAGAAACTTCCGCACCCTTAACAAATGGTATCTTTCTGTTGGCATCAACATGGCATTTTTGATTAAGTTGATTCAGTCATTTTTTTTTGCCCCATTGAAAGCTCTTGCTGCGTCGCTGCTGGCAGTTTTGTTATGAAAGTCTGAAGAGCATGAATTCTATTAACATGGAATGTCACCAAGCGTGTTTCCAAGTGTCTGCATCTACAAAGATGTAGAATGTAGATGAATATTTACTTTGGAAAATTATGTAAATGGGAACTAGGTGAAAGTCATTAGATGAATTTTAGTTGCATGCCTATACCAGAAGGGAAGGCTGCTGAAATGGGTACAACCTAGCAGGGAATGGAAAGAGCCCCCCATCTTAAAGCTTCAGCTGTGAAAAGTCTAACAATCCTGATTTTATCAAGCTTTATATCTTCTGACGCTTTTTCTCTTTGTGTGGGTGCCATATAACTCTTGGATCATCCATGATGCAATCCCACCTATTGTGTACATTACATCTGAGTCTTTTCAGTCCCCCCCCCCCCTCACATTCTAAAAACATGTAGAGGACCTATTAGTACTCTTCAAGGTTAATTGAATTGATTAACCTACTTAGAAGGTTAATTGACGACAAATCATGTCTTTTTGAACATGTGCGACAAGACAAGAACAGGTGAGGCAAAACTCATCTGAACAGTTTCTATCATACTTAGAAATGAACTGGTGGATAAAGATTTAGACCGACCAGGAAGTTTCTTTAAATAGACAGAAACCTTTACCCATTTTTTTGTTGCTTGCTCGAACAAACAAACCACACCTTAGACTGGTCTGCAGAGCATACCAGTGGGAGAGATGGTAGATTTGTCATTATCAAGACTTCATTCCTTACATTTCATCAAACAGAAAAGAAGATGGGGAAATACTGTACCTGAAAAACCTGACGGGAGTGGTCCAATTCTTCTCACACATATGCATGAACTCTGCGGTGAGGTTCCACCTGATTGATGAAGGTATTGTACCAGTCTGCAAACACAATTACAGTAATTAGACAATAATGCTGCGTGTAATTAACTTTGGTGAGTGTTAGAAGTCTTTCCACCTCAGATTGAGAAATAAAGAAAAAGTCAATGCAAAGAATTGTGGAAAAAGTATTCCAAAATGAGAGGAATTAACATGTATAATAATATGTTATATAATATAATAATACATAATATACAGTGCTTCCAAAATGTTTGCCTTTTGTTTGTTTTATGCACGCCTATTTTAATGTTTAAAACAGTGGTTCTTAACCTTTTTGGAGGTACCGAACCCCATCAGGTTCATATGTGCATTCACTGGAACCCTCTTGGGGGGGGGGTTAAAATCCACTGGTTTAAAATCATCAAACAAATCAAACAAATGTAAACATCACAATTGTATTTAATGTACATACAGTATATATGCATATATGTATATAGGTATATATATATATATATATATATATATATATATATATATATATATATATATATATATATATATATGTATACACATACAGTATCTATCTATCTATCTATCTATCTATCTATCTATCTATCTATCTATCTATCTATCTATCTATCTATCTATCTATCTATCTATCTATCTATCTATCTATCTATCTATCTATCTATCTATCTATCTATCTATCTATCTATCTATCTATCTATCATGGGGGCAGCAGCTTTAGCAGGGACTCCCAGATTCCCTCTCCCCAGCCACTTCATCCAGCTCATCCCGGGGGATCCCAAGGCGTTCCCAGGCCAGCTGAGAGACATAGTCTCTCCAGCGTGTCCTGGGTCGTCCCCGGGGTCTCCTACCGGTGGGACATGCCCGGAACACCTCCCCAGAGAGGCGTCCAGGAGGCATCCTGATGAGATGCCCAAGCCACCTCATCTGGCTCCTCTCAACGTGGAGGAGTAGCGACTCTACTCCGAGTCTCTCTCGGGTGACCGAGCTTCTCACCTTATCTCTAAGGGAGAGCCCGGACATCCTGCGGAGAAAACACATTTTGGCCGCTTGTATCCGGGATCTCATTCTTTCGGTCACGACCCATAGCTAGTGACCATAGGTGAGGGTAGGAGCGTAAATCGACTGGTAAATTGAGAGCTTTGCCTTTTGGCTCAGCTCTCTCTTTACCACGACAGACCAGTACAGAGTCCGCATTATTGCCGACGCTGCACTGATCTGCCTGCCGATCTCGCGCTCCATCCTCCCCTCACTCGTGAGCAAGACCCCAAGATACTTGAACTCCTCCACTTGGGGCAGGATCTCATCCCCGATCCGGAGAGGGCATTCCAGTCTTTTCCGACCAAGGACCATGGACTCGGATTTGGAGTTGCTGACCCTCATCCCAACCGCTTCACACTCGGCTGCGAACCACTCCAGTGAGAGCTGGAGATCATGGCCTGAAGAAGCCAACAGCACCACATCGTCTGCAAAAAGCAGAGACGCGATGCTGAGGTCCCCAAACCGGACCCCCTCAACGCCTCAGCTGCGCCTAGAAATTCTGTCCATAAAAATTATGAACAGAATCGGTGACAAAGGGCAGCCTTGGCGGAGTCCAACCCTCACTGGGAACGAATCCGACTTACTGCCGGAAATGCGGACCAAACTCTGGCATCGGTGATACAGGGACTGAACCACCCTTATCAGTTGGCTCGGCACCCTGTACTCCCGAAGCACCCTCCACAGAACCTCCCGAGGGACACGGTCGAACGCCTTCTCCAAGTCCACAAAACACATGTGGACTGGTTGGGCGAACTCCCATGCACCCTCGAGGATCCTGCCGAGGGTGTAGAGCTGGTCCACTGTTCCACGGCCAGGACGAAAGCCACACTGCTCCTCCTGAATCTGAGATTCGACCTCCTGACAGACCCTCCTCTCCAGCACCACTGAATAGACTTTACCAGGGAGGCTGAGGAGTGTGATTCCCCTGTAATTGGAACACACCCTCCGGTCCCCCTTCTTAAAGATGGGAACCACCACCCCAGTCTGCCAATCCAGAGGCACTGTCCCCGATGTCTATGCAATGTTGTAGAGGCGTGTCAGCCATGACAGCCCCACAACATCCAGAGCCCTTAAGAACTCCGGGCAGATCTCATCCACCCCCGGGGCCTTGCCACCGAGGAGTTTTTTAACTACCTCAGTGACTTTGACCCCAGAGATTGGAGAGTCCGCCTCAGAGTCTCCATGTCCTGCTTCCACAATGGAAGGCGTGTAGGTGGAATTGAGGAGGTCTTCGAAGTATTCTCCCCACCGACTCACGACGTCCCGAGTCGAGGTCAGCAGCACGCCATCCCCACTGTAAACAGTGTCTGTCTAAGGGCATCAGTGAGCTCCTGTAAAGTCTGAGAAGCAACCTGGCGGCGTCTGATGGACCGAAACATTATGTCCCAGAGGTGTTTTATCGGGTTTAGATCAGGTGATCGTGAGGGCCATTCAATTGTGTCAATTCCTTCATCTTCCAGATACGGTCTGCATACTCTCGCCACATGAGGCCGGGCATTGTCGTGGATCAGGAGGAACCCAGGACCTACTGCGCCAGCGTAGGGTCTGACCATGGGTGCAAGGATTTCATCCCGATACCTAATGGCAGTCAGACTGCTGTTCTCTAGCCTGTAGAGGTCTGTTTGTCCCTCCATGGAAATGCCTCCCCAGACCATCACTGACCAAACCGGTCATGCTGAATGATGTTGCAGGCAGCATATCGCTCTCCTTGGCTTCTCCAGATCCTTTCACGTCTATCACAGGTGCTCAGGGTAAACCTGCTCTCATCTGTGAAAAGCACAAGGCGCCACTGGCGGACTTGCCAATTCTGGTGTTCTATGGCAAATGCCAATCGCGCTCCACGGTGCTGAGCAATGAGCACAGGGCACACGACAGGACGTCGTGCCCTGAGGCCACCCTCGTGAAGTCTGTTTCTGACTGTTTGGGCAGAGACATTCACACCAGTAGCTTGCTGGAGGTCATTCTGTAGGGCTCGGGCAGTGCTCAACCTGTTCCTCCTAGCACAAAGAGAACAGATATCGGTCCTGCTGATGGAATGAGGACCGTCTACGGCCCTGTCCAGCTCTCCGAGAGTAACTGCAAGTCTCCTGGAATCTCCTCCATGCTCTGGAGATTGTAGTGGGAGGCACATCAAATCTTCTTGCAACAGCACGCATGGATGTGACATCCTGGAGGAGTTGGACAATCCGCGCAACTTCAGGAGGGTAAAAGAAATCGCCTCATGCTTCCAGTCGTGATAATGACTTTTGCTAAAGCCAACACTTGTGGAAAAACAGTAAAAAAGATCAAGAGGGAGGAACTTGAAATGGCCTCCACCTGCAAAACCAGTCCTGTTTTGGGGAGCATCTCATTGTTGCCCCTCCAGTGCACCTGTTGTTAATTTCATCGACACCAAGGCAGCTGAAACTGATTAACAACCCCCTCTGCCAGTACCTGAACAGATCTAAAAGTAATCAGGATTGGTCCGTGAGAATGGATTGTGCTTTCTCCCCATGATTGGAATAGTCACAGTTGATAATTGCGCACAGGTTGGTCCAGGAAGCTTTGAGTGTTTTTTATTCATTTAAAAAATGAACTCACCAATGAAAATTTACATCTTATGTTGATATGGGTTATCGTCTGAGATTTACATTTGTTTAATGGTCCTAAATATTAAAGTAGGGACAGTACACAAAAAAGTTTGAATTTCCTGAGAGTGCAAATACTTTTTCATGGCACTGTAACTTTAAATAATAATGTGAGTGAAACTAAATGACATGCCATTTTCATAAAGAACAATGCATACTGTGCATACTTCAACACCATGAGTAAATATTTTTGTCATTGCTCCTTACTTACAGTTAAGTGGTTGGACAAAAATTACTATCCTTGTCACGCTTTGATATTTTTCCAAGTACCTGATGGTTGCATAAGCTCACAAAACAATTAAACTAGGTGTGTCACCGTCTCGCAGCCATCGAGCATTACGTAGAATAGGGTTAGGCAAACAGGTTTTCAGCCAAACAAGTCAGGACCAAGTTAGTTAAACAACTATCAGCACACGCAGCAGGGCTCATCTTTCCACTTCACCATTTCTGTGCTGACATTTCAATATGGTGTCAAAATGAACAACGTAAAAGATATCCTTGCAAAACAAGTGCCGGGAACCCACGTTGCAAGTTCATACAAATTTTTATGACTAGAGGTGTTTGGAGAACTGTTTGAAGTGAGATTCATTTGATAATTTCCCGAATTTTTGAAACATCACAACTTGCATTAACTCAGAGTAATGGATGCCAAGGAACAATTAACTCGAAGCTAATACCTGCATGGATGCCACACTCATCTGCAATGCATAATGACACATGTAATGTATGTTTAATGAGAATAAATGTGTTTTATGGCAAGTTTCCAAGACAGAAAGTATTCTATACGCTACGAAGCTAACTGGCAGGTACAGTGATACTCTTTGTAACTTCACAGGTTTTTATCGAGTCGTGAAGTCTAGTACCTGCCAATGGGAGAACGCATCATTTGTACGAGTCACTGCGGGTGGGTGTGGGATTATTGTTGTTAAATTGTTTAAATGCAATTTAAAAAGGAAACAAAGAGAACTTAATTTACTGGTCACAGAGAAAGGGCGAGAGAAAGTAACTAATTCTACCAGTTTATCCAGCTGAAGAACAATCATGGGCGTCATCCATCAGATAACCTCCTGTTATCCACAGGCAGTTGGGACACGACAGCACAGCCCAAACAAGTATCGTTGTTGCTGTCATCAACTGTAAACTGATTTGGCACAAAGAATTTCCTTAATAAAATAGTTCAGACCGAAAATATTTTAAGACACAAATTCAACATACATAACTAAACTATTTCTTTTTCAGGTTGTGGTCGGTCTACAGCAATTTGTTCATTGATTAGGTTGATGAATTAGCCTGTTGTATTTTTTTTTCTTTGCATGGACAGAAATTTGTTAAGTAATTTGTTTGTTATGGTAAATTTATATCATGAGGGTGTAAGTATTCTGCAGCTTCTCTTCATTTGTATAAATTAAAGTGTCTTTTTTCTTTTGAAAGTTATGGAACTAATGGAAAATAATAAAGATATATAAAATTAGCGACATATGACTGAGACGCTTTCGATATTCATTTTTCAAGGGTGCAGTTATTCTGAAATGTCGACCGATGCAATAAATATCTTCTGAGAAAATCATGAACAATGCATGTTCACTTTAAAAACAGCCATTATAAAGTATGAACGAGGCTCTCATGTGAACCACAGATACGCGACTTGCTAGGCGAGGCGTGGAATGTTGATTTTTTTTCTTTTTGTTTTTTTTCTTTTAAATTCAATTTACATAAAATCTTCATGTCCTTGTGATCTACCTCTGCAGTTTGCTTATTTCATATTAACAAAAACAGAAAATTAAATTAACTAATTTTGAATATTCTGCTACACTAAGAAACTGTACTTTATTCTCTTATATTCTATAATTGTCAGCAATACATTTCATAAATGTCCGCACTGTAAAAAATGCTTGAAATTTACTTTAAAGGTCACCCTTTCTTTTATAAATAAATTAGAAACATTTGCTCAATAACCCTCCTTGTAAAATTTACTTTGAATTTCTGACTGGAAAAAAACTTCACTAGATTTTTTCAAGTAAATTTCACACCCCTTTATTACACAGTTTTTGAAACATCACATGTATGACACCTATTCATATTTAATGAAACGATTAGTTCTTTATGATCAATAGAAATTGAATGGATTTCATTTAGAATTTGAGAACCACCATTAAGAAATCATATCAAGGTTAAAATTCCATTCTACGGTTTTAGCTCAGACAGGGAGTGAGACAGGTTTAATTAAACGTTTGTGGGTGTCTCACACGCCTAAACCCGCACTCGGTGATCTGTGCCAGCCAGGACAGCTGCACGACTTCTGACACACCCATCAGGTCATGAAGTCATACCACACGTTGGCGTGGAGCACTGTCTCGGTTTCAACCCACCTGAGGGACCGCCCCCCCCCCCCCCCCCCCCCCCCTGGCGCGCTATATAATGCATCCTCGAGCCCGGCAGTAGACCGTCTCCTCCTCGCTTGTCTTTGGCTTTGTCAAATTTCCGAGAAGAGTGCATCCCGAGCCCATAAATTAGTCAACATGTCAATCCGTGCGGGAATATCGTCATTGTCCCTCTCCTCTGTGCCCGTGTCCGGCGCCCGGCGGGCTGCCAGCCTGTACTCTGGTAACAGTGGTAGAAGTATGAAGATGTCCTACGGCACTGGGCTCAGTTCTGGCATGGACATGAGCTACTCTTTTGGTGGAATCATGGATGGAAACAACTTCGATGTCGGCGGCAGCGAGAAGGCGACCATGCAGAATCTCAACGACCGCCTGGCCACTTATCTGGACAAGGTGCGATCTCTCGAGAGCGCCAACGCTCAATTAGAGCGTCAAATCCGCGAGTGGTACGACAGGCAGACTCCAACTTTGAGAGATTACTCCAAGTACGAGGCAATCATCGCTGACCTGCGCAGAAAGGTGAGTAGCTCTGCAAGGCAAACCCACGTTGTACCGGTATATTACGTCAGATAAAATAAGATGTATAGGACGATTCAGGTTTACAGTTCTGCTTTTTTTTTTTTTTTGGGATGCCATTATAGATAAGTGATGCTGCTCAGATCAATGCCAGGTTGATGCTGCAGATCGACAATGCGCGACTGGCAGGAGAAGACTTCAGGATCAAGTGAGTGGATTAAATAACAATACTACTACTAATAATAATAATAATATTAATAATAACTCAAAATGACACGAGCCACTTGCATGAGCCTCAAATGACACTCACATTGATTCCAAATGGCTGCAAATAACTGTTGTGGTTGACACTATCAATTCTTAACAATGAGTTTAAACTTTGAAGATAGAAGAACACATAGACAAGGTTCTTTTCCCACCACTCGCAAGATACACCTTGCTATTCTTATAAAGTCAGATTGCACATCTTCTTAATAAAAATGGTCATTAGCTATTTCAGATGTGTTACATGAAGCTGTTGGGGATCGAATTCAAGCAGGGATGCTGTTTTGTCACAAAGACGTTAAGGGTGGGAAAGCTGGTTAAACTGGTTTCAGTGGCACGTCATCTTGTCTTGTTGGTAGTAATACCAAATCAGCTGATGGCCCGACATGAGCTGAGCGTCACTGTGTTTAATAACCAACAGGTTTGAGAACGAGCTGGCTGTGCGCATGTCAGTGGAGGCAGATATTGCCGGACTGCGCAAAGTCGTGGATGACCTGACAATGTCTCGCACTGACCTGGAGATGCAAGTGGAGGGTCTGAAGGAAGAACTGGTCTACCTGAAGAAGAACCATGCCGAGGTCATACGTCTACTCACAGAAGCATCTATGTGTCCATCCCCAAGTCTTAGCATTTCGGGATGGGCACATTTGGCACCGTTGATAATACACACTGTATCGTTGTTTACTTTAATTTTTTTTTTACAGGCAGTTTGAAGCGATCCTTTTATTTTATTATGGTCATATGCTGTAGTTGCACAGAGATTACATGAGCGTGAGCTACCACAAGTCATCTATTTGCACTGCCGTTTTCCGGAGACACTTTTCCTAAACTAACAAGTCCTGAGGACTGTATTGGGTGTCCACAAGTTGCACACAAAGAGGACTTGGTATCGTAAGTTGTCGTGCCAGTCTATTCAGTCACAAGGTAGTGATCAATTTGTTTAACATGCACTGACATTTCATCTTCTTCTTGCAACTTGACAAACACCTGAAGCATAAATTTGCATGTTTGCTCATGGACTGAAATAGCAAATGTGATGCAAAAAGTATTTTAGTTAAACATAATGAAGTTTTGAAGCAAACCCTCGGGCACCTGAGAGATAGTCAGTGACTTTAGTGTCATCACTTCGACTAAAATGTAAAACATTAACATGGTATGATACAAGCTAAAAAAATTACATGAAGACCTGCCTTTGTAGAACTTGTCTAATTTCTTCCTCCAGGAAATAGCGGCCTTGCGAAACCAAGTGAATTCCTCCGCTGTGAATGTCGAAGTGGATGCCAGACCCCAGGAGGACATGTCCAGAACCATCGAGGAGATCAGAAGACAGTATGAGGCTATCACTGAGAAGAACCGCCGTGATATGGACAACTGGTACAAGGCCAAGGTCAGAAGAAAAATATTGAACCTTACAATGTAAAAGGCCAAAGGGTTTACAACAGCTTGAATAACTTTGCCCTCCATCCACATCTTGCAGTTTGACGAGTTGAACAAGCAAGTTGCAAGCAGCACGGAGATCCTTCAGACCTCCCGCACTGAAATTAGCGAGCTCCAGAGAACATTGCAAGCCCTGCAGATTGAACTCCAATCTCAGCTTAGCCTGGTAATGGGAGATCATATCAAATCAAGATAGAACCTCAAAGCACTTCCAAATTTCACATTCTTTTTGTTTTATCTTGACAGAAAGCTGCTGTGGAGAGTCAATTGGCAGAAACAGAGTCTCGCTACTCGATGCAGCTGAGCCAGCTCCAGGCGATGGTCAACAACCTGGAGAATGAGCTCAGCAAGATGAGATCGGAAATTGAAAGACAGGGATCAGAATACCAGATCTTGCTTGACATCAAGTGCAGGCTGGAGATGGAGATCGCCGAATACAGAAGATTGCTGGATGGAGAAAATGTCAAGTAAGACACAGACACTTATTTAGCTTTTCTTTTCGTAGCGCTGTCAAACAAAACAATCAACATTCTCTCAACCCCAGAAATTAAACTGAAACATTTTCTCTTTTCCTTACTTGCAGGACCGTACAAATCGTCAAGGAAGTCAAAGGTAAGTGGATTACATCACATTTTATTTTTTCAATTTGAGTGACCTGAATATATAAATGCAAATTCATTCTTATTCCAAATCTCTCTTTAGTTCAACCTGTTGTCACCCAGAGAAGGAAAGTTGTGATTGAGGAGATAATTGATGGAAAAGTGGTGTCCCGCACAGAAGATGTGGACATTGATGTCATCAAGAAATAGAGAGACCGGATCTCAACCAACAGATCTATGTCAAGATTTAAAAACTCATACTTATTATTATTGGATTTCTTCGTGACACAAATTTGGCGCGCCATATAAAGATGTCAAAAAAATTACCAAAAAGTAACAGGAACAAAGTCATTAGTGCAATTCCCGGCAGGTTTGAAATTGAACAAACTTGTCAAATGCCCTTTCCGTCAAATGCCAATAAATGGTTTGTGTGACAGTAAAACTGTGTCATTTACTTCTTTTTTTTTAGACATTTTTGGTTGAATATTACATGTTGCATATTATCTGATCAGAACAAGGGGAGTGCATTGCTACACACAGCAAGAAGAAGTGTGCTAGTTGGCTAAGGTAGGATTTCAAATCCACCCTGTTTGTGTGAATCCTCTCCACATACTCCAACCTTCCAAAGCAGTCCAAAGGAAGGTGCAGCAGATGAATTCAAGACTCAAGACCCGTAGCTGTGAATGAGGGACCGACTGGTTGTCTATCTCCATATCACAACCTTGTGATTAGCTCAATCCAGAAATGTGTTGCTCAATCCAGAATGACAGATATTGATCATACAATTAGTTTCTTCCTTGCATAATATAAGAGGATAATAATTTATAATGTACCGTATTTTTTGGACTAAAAGTCGCTCCGGAATATAGGTCGCATTAGCCATAAAATGCACAATAACGTGAAAAAAACATATATAAATCGCTCCGGAGTATAAATCGCATTTTGGGGGAAATTTATTCGACAAAATCCAACACCAAGAACAGACATAAACGAGCAACAACAGGCTAAACGGTACGTATGCTAACGTGACAGAAACAGAAACGAAGAGCTGAGAACGGGCCTGACGTAGCATTCAGTGTTATTTAAAAAAAAAACTATTACATAAATAACACGTTTATAAAACCATCTGTGTCACTCCAATTCATTAAATCCATCGATCGTCCTTTATGTCAACAATGGGTGCGCGCTGCTGACAGTGCTTGCACTTCAAAATATTCCACAGGCCCATATAACGATATATAAATTATATATCAAGTAACTATTATATAAGCAATAATATTATCAAACCATCTGTGTCACTCCAAATCATTAAATCCATCGGCATTGACTTCCCGGCGTGTGGCGGCGTGGACTTCCATCTCCGGAGGTGGCACTTCCAGCCACGGAGGTGGAAGAGAGCTCCATAGAATAGGACCGGGCGTGCGTAAAAGCCATGTCCGAGCCCCATCCACCGTCCCCGGACAGCCACCCGGCCGAGCACCGGCCCCCGGCTTCCATCCACGGAGGTGAAAGAGAGCTCAGTAGAGTAGGACCGGGCGTGCATAAAAGCCATGTCCGAGTCCCATCCACTGTCCCTGGGCAGCCACCCGGCCAAGCACCGGCCCCCGACTTCCATCCACGGAGGTGAAAGAGAGCTCCGTAGAGTAGGACCGGTGTTGTGCGTAAAAGCCATAATAGTTTTTCAAACCTTCTGTGTCACTCCAAATCCTTAAATCCTTCAAACTCTTCGTCCTCCGTGTCACTTACAAACAAAGCTGCTAATGATGCCGGTAGTACGTGGGGCCTTTTGTCATCTTCGTTATCCCGTGATCGAATCTTTGTCCTTTATGTAAACAACTGCTGCGCCGCGCTGCTGACGGCACTTGAAATTCAAATTACAGTAATCCCTTGCTACATCGCGGTTCGTTTATTGCGGTTTCACGTTTTTACTTTTTAATTTTTGAAAATTTATGAAAATATTCACATATAACTCGCTCCTCAGTATAAGTCGTCCCCCCACCCAAACTATGAAAACAACCGCAAATTATAGTCCAAAAAATACGGTACATGTGCAGGAAGTATAGTGGTATTTAAAACAACTAAAGGCAGTTCACAACAAAATAAAGGAATTAAATGTAAATTCCTAAAATTACTGCTATTCAAGAGCATTCAGTGCAAGGAAACAAATTTGGATTTTTTTTTTAAACATGCTATAAAAGACCTCAAACATAAAAGCACGATGACTGAGAAAAGAAACAATCTCTTAATTGTTCACAATTCTGCTTTTGCTCGTTTACTCTTTTCCTGGTTTATACGGAAAAATTACTACATTGGAACATTTTAATCAGTACTTAGCCAATATTCTGGGTGCAATTGTTTTGTTTGTAATTCTTACTGAATCGCAGTGTTTCCATCTGCCCACTAGATGTCAACGTACTCTAAAGTAAACCAAAAGTAATTGCTGTTGAAACTATCCTCCGTGGAATGTTTCAGATTAAATTGAAATTGAGACCATTACCTTCCAACAGTATCTCGTCTACGGTTTAAACAATGTACAGTACAATGACTTGGCTTCTGAATCTTTGCGCAGAGACTGCTATGTTCATTTTTCGTTGAATAAAGAGTTGTAATATTTTATTTCTGCACCTGTACCCCCAAATAAATTAGCTATTTGCTATTAATATACAAATGTGAATTATTACCCGGGTGACCG
This sequence comes from Syngnathus floridae, assembly GCF_059516105.1. NCBI lineage: Eukaryota > Metazoa > Chordata > Actinopteri > Syngnathiformes > Syngnathidae > Syngnathus > Syngnathus floridae. The sequence continues at coordinate 7,806,686 of NC_142416.1, read as the reverse complement.
TTTCTAAATAAGGTTTGACTGTGTTTGCATACAAAACAGATTTGCTCTTCATAAATACATTTAAAAAAAAATCTCAGCAGATACCTATATTGTAAAAAAACATTTTTTTTTTGGCTATATAAAATAGTGAGCACTTGCCGGGCTCTTCATTCCATTTGGGAGATCAGAACGGGGAGATTTTATAGTGCCATCGTGTGGCAACTTGTGTTACACCGCTTTGTGGTGTGTGAAAAAAAAATGTGGGACACACACGTTTCAGTCCTATTCTTTTCTTTACCCTAATTTAACTTATTGTCTCAAAAGACCTGGCATAGGGTACAGCGCACCTGTTATCGTTGTGAGGATGAGCAGTTCAGATAATGGATGGATGGTATCACCTGCCCCAAAATGAAATTGTTTTATTAATTAAATGGATTTATTTGTATTTTTAATTCATTAAAAATACGTCCTCGTGCACTAACATACAATATAATTTAAACCAATCTGTTTTGTGGGCAAAACATGGCGTTCATCCCACAGAATGTGTGTGATGTAATATAGCCCGTATTGGACAGTGCAGATGATAGACCATAATTCTATCTCCTACTTAAAATCTGATGGCTTGCAGCAAAATTCTGCTCCGTTGGACTGATGTTCCTTTGTCACGACCTATGTGATGACAAAATAATGCACCACAGGAAGTTGACGTCATCGCAGCACAGTCACCTCCTTGGTGACGTCAACTTAAGTGGCCGGGTGGCATAGCGACATCAGCAGAAGAACTTTGAGAATTTAATAGCTACTTCAGGGATGTCCTCCCCCCAAAACAACAAAAGTTGACATTGTTGCGAATGTGCTGTCCTTGGTGCTGAAATGTGTTCAGATGGGGAGGGGGAGAAGTTCATGAGCGTGAGTCTGAAGGAGTTGAACGTGAGAGGGGGACTGCACTTAACCGATACGCGTGGGAGTTAAGTTGTCACGTCAAAAGACTGCACCTATGGCCGTAAGGACCCCGATTTCACATGAGTAAGCGCGCCCCCGCAAAAGGAGAGACAGACAAAAAGAGCGAGAGAGGAAGAAAGAGCGATCGAGCGCGAGCGAGAGAGGGAGCGAGAGAGACAGATAGAGAGAGACTCCGCCTATACCACACTCTCATCTTGATGCTCCAGATGAGAAAAGACAGCGGGGACGAACCAAACGAGACCAAGCGTCTCCTCCTTGGTTTAACTCTACCATCGGCCTTATCCGCAGAAATGAGCTCTTGGTGAAGTGGAGGTGCTTCCGGCCGGACTGGGACCACCGACAAAGAGCACAACCAAGGGTGCTCGCAACGATGAGCGGCTTGCACTATTCCCTCGGGCGGAGGGCATTGCCGCCATATCCGCGCAGCGTTTCTTGAGGTGTGGCTGAGCAAACGTCCGTAAGATCCGGTCAGCCGAAACGACACGACGAGGAAGAGGAGGAGGTGGTGGCGGTGGTGGTGGAGTGCTGGTGGAAAAGATGTCCGCCTCGGTGGGGCCACAGAGTGGCCCTCGCCCACCTACCGTGCCGCCATCCATGCCGGACCTTCCGGATTTGAGCCATCTCACCGAGGAGGAGCGGAAAATCATCATGGCAGTGATGGCTCGGCAAAAGGAGGAAGAGGACAAAGAACAAGCCATGTTAAAGTAAGAGCATCCATTTCATTGCAAGTTAATGCTATGCAAAGGATGGCCACATCCACTCCAGTTTACCAGTTACCAGTTAATGTTTGTGAATACCCCCCCCCCCCCCCCCCACCCTTTTAAACCAGCCTCAGTGTACACACACACACACACACACACACGCGCACACACACACGCGCACACACACACACACACACACACACACACACACACACACGCACGCACGCACGCACACACACACACACACACACACACACACACACACACACACACACACACACACACACACACACACACACACACACACACATATATTGTGTGCGTAGTAGATAGTCGGTGTGTGCTGCATGCGCTAAATATAAAGAGCATCTGTGTTGAGGCATTGTAGCAACAGCTCAGAACAGTCACGTGCTTACATATACTATAATGTGATAGCATCACTGCCTGGATCAATACCTTAAAAAAACACAATCTCAGTGTCAATTTGACATGATCTGAAATGGGGTCAACCACTATTTCATTTCTATGGTGGCATTATGTAGAAGAATAGGGTGTGACAGCAGCGGTGGTGCTGATGAATCATAGCATCATACGTCCCACTCATTTTTTTTCATTATCAATGGGGACTGCACCCCATGCTTCATGTTACAATTCCAGTTTTGCCTCCAATGAGCACTTGTTATGTAGATTTCTAGTTGTAAGATGTGGAAGTTATTGGTTTTACAATCATGGCAATAACAATGACATAATTCATTCCATGTGAACACTACCAAAAAAAAACCCAAAAACGTTTTACAAACCCGCCAGAGAGGCTGTGTGCATGACCATTAGTGCTGCTCGCAGCGCAGAGGAGATGGGGTGTGGTTGGGGATATTAGCAGGCCTAAGTTGCCTGGACACGGCACAGATTAGAGATGAGATGTGAGAGCTTTGGAAATGCTGCCGGCATTGATGAAATGGACATTTGTCATCAACCTGTCACCTGAAGAAGGATTGTCAGGTGGCCTATAGTTCAGATTGATACTAGGCTATAAACTATAAACCAGAGAAGGAGTATGATGGGAAATTATACGGATCACAGAAGATACTATAATTCACCATGTCGCGGACTATCTGTTCAAGTGTTTGATGTTAAAATTATTTTTCATCAGGCTCGTCGTCTTACTTCCCTGCTCGACAAACATTTACTGCACTGTATTTAATAGCAGAACTCGCTAACACTAGTCTCCATCTGTACAGGCGTAACACCTGAAGGACCTAATCAAGAGTGATGCCATTGTAGGCGTACATCATCCCGGCACTCTGGGTTGCTTCAATTCGAATGGCTGTTTTCATTTCCTGGCTGCAGCCTTAAGGGCAGAAAGCTGCTTTAAGCCCCTTGAGAGGAAGTTATGCATTTAATGTTCCATGAAGCAAAGCTCAGGTTCAGCCAGTAATGGCTTCGTCATCAGGGAAATCATTGATGAGATCAGCCATAGAAAGATTGATGATTTACCCCAAAATAAGTCTGTTATTTGCAGTTTTAGCATATCAAACTTAAAAGTTGAATGACACGCAATGTGAGTCACGTTGCAGATGCCCAACTTAAGGAAAATGCTTGTGCATGTGTGGTGTGTACATTGCATTCTTTTATAAATGTTGCCTTTTAACTCATTTAGGCTCATTGTACTGAGTAGCTAAGTTGTACAGCTTTTCTGTGCCACAGCAAAGTGTTTGATGGGGCTTTAGCTGGAATGTGGGAATTTCTGGGAAAGAACCACTTGATCATTCTTTCCCAGACATGCTCTTTTCCCAACATATTATTGAGCCAAGGCAACATAATTTACATTTGAATAAACTCACAGCACCAAACAAAAATGGAAGAAAAAGTAAACAATTATGATCTCCATACATTATAGGCATTGGTAGACAAATAAATATTTCAAATTTGTAGAACACTATTTAAATAAAATTAAGTGGAAATGGATAATTGTCCATAGCATACCTGATGATACGTATTTTACGCTCATGTTCATGGCTGTAAATGTGGAAGATGTGTTGTGTCCACAAAATATGTCAAAAAGTTTGACGACGTTGTGGCAGAGATTGCCAACAGAAAATACTGTACTTAAAGTTGATCACTCTTAAGATACAGTATGGCGAGAATGGAAAATACATTTCAGAATATGGTAACACACTGTGAGAACCAATGAATAAGAGACAATATCATGCTTTGGTGTATATGATTATGTTGTAAGACCTTTGAGAGTTTTTTTTTATCAATACATGCCAAATACATGTTGTCTTTTAATTCATATTGCAAAGATATTATTTTCTGTATTTGATAACTAAAATACATATGCTAATATACTTTAAAAAAAATGGACTTAGAGTTTGTTCCGTGATGCTTTACAAACTTTAGTTTGTTTTTGAAAACATCACTTCTCATTCAATCATGTGGTGTGCTATAGCCTATCCCAGCTTCCCCTGGCTGCTTTCTTCCGGCTACACAAATGCACACATAGACAAGCGTATAGCATCAAGTAGAATTATCTGTGGAGCACCAAACTTCATAGTTGTACTCAATATCTTTAAAAGTAGATGTACTGTATTAGAAATTTGAGCAAAAGCTATCAAGTAGTTCCTGAGAAATAGCGTTACTAGCAGAAGTGGGCATTCTGTCTCAGAGATGGAACACTGTGTCGACTGAGGAGTGGCGGAAGTGGGTCTGCCAAAGATGGGGGCTTCCTTTTCCGTGCTGTCTTGAGTGTGTAATCCATACGTTCTGAGTGAATGTGAATGTTCTTCATGCAAGAGGTGGCAAAAGGAGACTCAAGTGAAGTAATGTGATGCTACCCACTTTAAATGAGCATTTTCATGACAAGTTCAAAATCGATTTCAGCATGTCCAAATAATTGAATGTGTAAGGTTTTTTTAGAGATATGTTGGAAAATATTGAAGTGATGCTGTTTTAAGGTCTTTTTTTTCTTTTTCCTTATCACCAGATTTTCAATTGGCAATAATAAGGGTTCACCAAAAAGGCAATTTTCACAACAAAATTCTTGGAACACTTTACCTCACATTCAAAATTCTAGCTGCGTTGTACTCAGGTTAAAGTGGCTTTTCCAACCAGACTTTGCATTTTGACCGAATTTCATTTTGAGGAAATGTCACGTTGCTAATCTAAATATCATTGGACCATATGTCATATATGATTACATTGAAAACAATCAACTTAACATTATTTATGCACGTCACGTGTTCACAGATCTCATCAAAATTTTGGTCATATTCCAAATTGTATACTATTTGCAACAATTGTAGTTTATAGTAAAGTTAAAGTCCCAATGATCATCACACACACATCTGGGTGTGGTGAAATTTGTCCTCTGCAGTTAACCCATCCCCGTGTGATTTTGATCCATCCCCTGGGGGAGAGGGGAGCAGTGAGGAGCAGCAGTGCCACGCCTGGGAATCATTTGGTGATCTAACCCCCCAATTCCAACCCTTAATGCTGAGTGCCAAGCAGGGAGGCAATGGGTCCCATTTTTATAGTCTTTGGTATGACCCGGCCGGGGTTTGAACCCACAACCTTCCAGTCTCAGGGGCGGACACTCTACCACTAGGCCACTGAGCTGGTACTTGAAGTCCTGCTTGCCACTATTTTCCTTCACAGTTAAAAGCATCCATAGACATGAGACTTAAAACTTTGCTCTTAACATTCGGTATAAGTTTGTAAGAAGATCTTCAATCACTTTGTCATGATTTGTCTAAGTTGAATGACTCCAATGTTGTTGGTGACTCATGCGTGATGTTTTGCTCAATACTGGTAATTTGAGCTTTGAGTTTTCTAAAGCAAGCTCTTTTCTGAACAAGTTGCTCATCAATGATTTATGGTGACAAAAAGGAAAAAAAAGGTAACGTAGAGTCGTAAACAAGATTGTTGCAGCTGGACATACAAAAATGACCAACCCATTTCAATGTTTAAAAGATTACAGTGTGATTATTATTATACATCTACCGTAATTTCCGGACGATAAGCCGCGACTTTTTTCCAAAAATTTGAACCCTGCGGCTTATAGTCAGGTGCGGTTTATATAAGATTTTTTTCGTGATTTTTGTGATGACTTGATCGCTTTTATACACTCGTAAAAAGACTGTGGACCACTGTTGTGCGGTATCTTGAAGAAAAAAACAACAACAAAAATACTATTTTAAAACACTACTATGGCTGCTGCTTATTCTGGCTGTGTTGTTTGTGACTATTATGAGCTTTAGTAGGAATGCACGCTAGGTTACCTGCGTCAAAGGGCTCTAAACCCTTTCTCTTAGTCTGCCATGTGACTCAGAGATTACACAAAGCAGTGGCGCTGTTTGGACCATCTACATTGTATTAAAACCCAATCAATCAGCATTTAAATTCAATTCTAATGACATTTTGCTCACCAAAAACAAGTTGTAATGAATCTGAACTTTTAATGCATTTTATTCAGAAGGTTACTTTGAACCCTGAGGCTTAAATGGCGGCGCGGCGTATTTATGGATTTTTACGGCTTTCTTTGCAAAAAACTCATGTGCATGTGCGGCTTATAGTCCGGTGCGGCTTATGTAAGAAAAAAACTAAAATATCCCTGAATTTGAGCTGGTGCGGTTTATAGTCCGGTGCGGCTTATAGTCCGGAAATTACGGTATTATGATTACATTTTTAGCATAATCTTTGGCAAATCATTTTAAGGTGTTTTATTAGTAAAATAGGCAGCACGTAATCAGCACAATTGCCTCACAGTCAAAAGTTCTGATTTTAAATTTGGTCTCAGACCTGTCTACCTTGCTAACAATTTAGGTTGTTGGGCTATATGCAAGATTTCAGCCATATAAAACATTGTCATTTATTCTTGTGAATAAGTAAGTGCAGCTAAAAAAAATAACAACGCTGTAATTGGCTAACAACCAAAGTTCGACAAGTCAGTTGGGTTAGGCGACACTCACCCACAACCTTGATGACCCTAGGTGCGATAGAAAATAATTTTGTTTATTTTCATTTATTATATATATTGATTATACACATGATCCCCTGCAATGCTGTTTGCAGTATAATTTGTAGCTCCCTTCCATCCAGTCAGTAATGTCCCATCAGCATTACCTGAGACTTGAACAGCTGGTGGTGATAAATGTATACTGGTACAAGACTTTATCTGTATTGACTTAAACTCCTGACATGGCAAGTTATTTTAGGGATAGAAGGTTGCTGTGGTATGGCCTTGAAAACTGTGGATCTGGAATTTTCCCAATAGTTCTCAGGCATACCGGACACTTTTTTGCCTATATATAATATTATACTCAGTACGTGAGATATTTCCCATTAGATTAACTAAAACCATACTGACATTCTAATTCAGGCAGTTTTCTCGAAAATGTGCTGTCACTTAATGGAAGGACTACGAGTGTAGCAGTGACCATTTGAAATCAAACAATTTTTTTGTATAAAGTTACTTTTTCAGCAACCTAACATTGCAAGCGTCCATTCACATCCACCTGAAAGTTTTCAGTGTAAATCTAATGTAGGATTAATGTGGAAAATAATTCTCCATTTCAGACTGGGTTGAACATGCATACGTAATTGATCACATTTTAGAAGTAACTTGCCCAACATCTATCATACATCCCCATAACCAATGCTTTATTTTTAGTAATTGAATTAAATCTTTAATTTTCAGTCCATGGAAGGTAAAACAAGCGTTTAAGGCAGAGAGCCATGGCCTACGTGTCAGCAATTCTTGAGGGGTTATTAATAATATTTTATCTTAACGTTTGTTTTTTGCCATGTTCACTGATTTTTTTTAAGCTCACTGGTAACATTTTCTTTGTTGACTAAAAATATATATTGATTCCAGGCAGTACGATGGGGGCACGGTGGAGGCACTGCTTAGCACGTCCGCCTCACAGTTCAGAGGTTGCGGGGTTAGATTCTGGCTCCAGCCTTCCTGTGCGGAGTCTCCCCGTGCATGCGTGGGTTTCTTCTGGGTGCTCCAGTTTACTCCCACATTCTAAAAACATGCCTGGTAGGCTGATTGAGCACTCCCAATTGTACGCACACTTATGGAAGTGTGTGTATGAATGCGAATGGTTATCCATATGTGTGCCCTGTGATTGGCTGGCAACCAGTTCAGGGTGTCCTCCGCCTACTGCCCTAAGATTGCTTGGATAGGCTCCAGCTCACCCGCGACTCTCGTGAGTTCAGATAATGGATGGATGGATAAATTGATTTCTAGAAATATGTAAAAGTGTAAAAATTGTGACAACCCCGATCACCCATTTATGTCACAAACTTTTAAAATCAAGCAAAACAATTTCTCAAGCAGTGTGAATACTAAATTATGAATCAAGTTGTAAAAATAGCACGCTTGGAAATGTCTCGTGAAATATTTAAATATTGAGTTCACTGTATGCATGTTGCACTCGATCTTTTTTTTCCATGTTAACCTATTTTGTACAGTGTACCTGTAAATGCAGCGTGTAAGTGAAATAAGACAAATAATAGCATACAATATCTTGGTGATACCTAATACTCCATTGCAGGGCTGCTCCGATTCGTTGACCACCAGTGATTGCTGATCAAATCCTTTAATGGCCAATCAGTCCCTCTCCGGAGGTCATAATACTCAATTTGGATTTTTTGGGGAGCAATCATCTTATTTTTTTGTGTAAGCATTCACATTATTTTTTTGCTGTGTCACTTGCATCGTAGTACACTTGTGAAAGCAAATATGGACTAACGAGCAGGCTCCTTGGGTTTATCTTTTTATTATCTCATATCCACAGAGGAGCGATTCTGGAAGAGGAGGAAATACAGTATTTAGGGGAAATGAGGTGAGGCTTTTCGATCGCATTTCATGGTTACGTCACTAAAGAGGACGTCACGTCATTGCCACCCAAGAGCACATGATGAGGTCCAAGTCAGATATTAATTAAAGTCAATATTAAAAATCATTACTGTAACTCAAAACAACTTTGCAGCAGTCACTCTCCCTCCTAAGCAGTCTGTCTGGCTACCCACGATTGCTCCGACCTGGATGTTCAGACGGTGGTTACATTGCAATAAATCTGATATGTACCTAATCTAGAACCACGTACGAAAGTGGCCAAGGTCAGATTAAAAAAAATAGGAATCGAGTCATTGAGACTGTCTTAAAAGATCCGATACATATGGACAAAAAACGATTTTGGCTGCCTTCTGCGCCTATGAGCTTTGAGCTTGTAGGCATCCATCCATCCATTTTCTGAACCGCTTAGTCCCCACGGGGGTTGCAGGTGTGCTGGAGCCTATCCCAGCTGTCAAAGGGCAGTAGGCAGGGGACACCCTGAACTGGTTGCCAGCCAGTCGCAGGGCACACAGACAAATAACCATTTGCTCTCGCACTCACACCTAGGGACAATTCGGGGTGCTCAATCGGCCTACCAAGCATGTTTTTGGGATGTGGGAGGAAACTGGAGTGCCCGGAGAAAACGCACGCGGTCCCGGGGAGAACATGCAAACTCCACACAGGGAGGGCCCGAGGTGGAATCCAACAAGCACCCTCCTAACTGTGAGGCGGACGTGCTACCCAGTGTTCCACCGAGCCGCCAAGCATGTAGGCAGTGCTCTTTTTTTTTCAATGACAGATTGACGAACCTTTCTTCAGTATTGACGCTGCAAGATTGGGAGAATGACTATAGTGAGTGGTGTTGTTTACTCCCTGGGCCGTGTGAATTTAGCTTGCTCTGCGGCCTGCCTGGCGTACAATGGACTTTTTTCTCACATATGGCGGTTTATTAAAGTCACCTAGTGAAAATATTAAAGTCAACTAGAGAAAATATTAAAGTAACCTAATGAAAAAACAAAAAAAGATTTTCACCCATAGACAAGCAATTTGGCTATTCACTCAATGGTCGGTGGTCACCCGTTCCAACATGGTGCAGTTTATTAAAGGCAGAGAGGGGGATTTTTTTGGCAAATACAAGACCAGACATAAAAATGGGGACACCAGATATTGACTAAACTTTACATTAATGCTCGCTTTCCCCAGCAAGACTTCAATGTGGGACCTCCACGGGTACACTTTAATTAATGTGTCCTACACTTCACATTAGCTTTTTGTGTTTTCTTAATTGGAAGATGAATGTAGTATGTTCTTATGTCCTTATGTTACTGAGCATGGATGGCTAGCTTTTGTTTTTCCAGAGCTTGCAGGAGTAATGAGTTGTGAGCCAGTCTCTGCTTCATCAGTCTATTTCTTCTGATGTGATCACATCACATGAGGTTACGCAGCCAATCGAGTGCCTATATAGTGAATACAGGCCGCATCATACGAATAATTAACAAAATTCATTTTAAGCAGAACGTGATATTACTAATTATAATTTTTTTTTCCATCAACTGCATTTGGTAGGCCCGATATAATTGTTGGAGGGCCAATTGTGGCCCACGGGCCTTGGAATACATACTTTTTTCACACTTAGTGGGAATATTTACTATCAATGCACAATAAATATGAAAACATATAATTACTTTAAGACAACTGTGTATGTCGACTGAATGTTGTGATTTAGATGATCTGATCACATTAATAATCATTTTTTAGCGAGAGAGACAGAGTGAGCAGAGCATTTTAATGCCCCCAGATGTCACTGGCATTAAATTTTTATGGGTGGATTGAGTAGACTATCTTTCTCTCACTCCTCCCAGCTCATTCTGTGCATGGTCCGGGGTAGCGATGGGTCACACTATAAGTAGCCAAATATGCTATGCTTCTTCTCACTCCTTTCCAAATGTTTTTTTTGCTTTTTCTCTCCGTGTGTTTATTTTGCTTCCTCAATTTCATTTTAGTTTTATGCAAGGACTTTATCTGAGAACAAACAGGAAGCTCGGTATTATTTGTATATTTGAATATTCGAATAAATAAAATTGTCAATCAATCAATCAAAAAATAAATCAAGATGCTAGTGTTGTTGCTAATTTATAGCACTAATAGGCCATCATAGAAGAACTGATTTTGAATTCAATGATTATTCCTAATTCATTGACCTATCTGAAACTTTTAAAAACAAATGGAATGGAAAGCACATAATGCAGTACTTTAACTTTTCAATTATTACAAGTTCTATTTGTCAGGTTGGAAAAACAGTGCATTGACAAAGAAAGACACAAACATTTTATAGTGACATCAATTTGATATCACTTAAGCCTCGGCGATACAAGTGAAAAGTGTATCAGAATACAAGTACTGCATTTCTTATTGTTATCGACATTAATTTTTTTTCTACTATGAAAAATAAGGACTCTGAGAAAAAAAATGTATGTTAATTTTATTTTAACATGGAATATTTTCCCTTCAATAAGAGGTCAACACAACTATAAAAAAGTGGAATCCACTGGTCAGCATATAGGTTAAAGAAACCTTTTTAAACATAATGTGTTTAGTAGGGCTGAGTGATATGGCGGAAAAATGTTTTACAGTATAAATATTCCATTTCAGTAATTATTGATTTTTTGACCAATTTAAAATAAAAAGCAAATGAACTGATTAAACAGCAAATAAAACACTTGATATCAAATTGAATAAAGCACAATTATGAAAAATATAATGAAAAAAATCTTGTGAAATTCATTTTCAACAAATGTAGCCAATTTTTGTGTCAATTTTAATAAGTAAATAAGTAATTAGTTAATAAATAAATAAATAAATAAATAAATAAATAAATAAATAAATAAATAAATAAATAAATAAATAAATAAATGCTTATTTGCAGAAGACTTCTACCCCTAAGCAGAATTGTTGATAACCTGAACCTTCATTAAATGTTCATACAATGTAAACTAGCAAACAAGTACCCTGTAGGAGTGCATGTATTACAGTTGAGAAATCTGTTTAGGAGTATTTTATCTTTTTAGTGAAGAGAGAGCAACAGCCATGTGAACATGTTCTTCTAGGTTAGACCAGTGTATTTCAATCGGGGTGCCTCGGCACCACAAAATATTGTAAGGGGTGACGTGGGAAATTTTCCAATTTGTGTGCCTGTGCGGTGTAGCGCCCGGCAGAGTAATCATGTAGTACTCTTCCATATCAGAAGGTTGCAGCAGCAGGTAGCGATTTGCCTTGTGCTTGCAGACGAGAAAATTGGTGACGCAGGAATGCAGCGGCAGGTACATGGGATGCCTATGCAGGTAGCATTGACAGCGACGTTGTCATTGTGGATAGCGAGACGAGTCGATAGTGACGGTGATGGAGAAGTTTTTGAAGAGAAAAAATGCTGACACTGTCCTGCGGTGTTTCCCAACCACTGTGCCGCGGCACACTGGTGTGCCGTGAGAGACGTTCAGCTGTGCCGTGGGATTGTCCAATAGTAATTACGGAGCGCATTGTAAACAGGATCGCCAAACCACTCGTCAGTTCGCGCAAGGCCTGGTCAGCCACTTGCTAATCGAGAATCGGAGAATCTTGAGATTTCATATTGTGTCGGTCTGATTGTATTGCATCGGCACATATTCAGTTTATGCTGTGTGCTTTTGCTAACAGTGACAGACAACTATGACGGTTGTGGTGCGTTTGCGGTCCAATGAAAATCAGAGCATACAGTTTATCCGGAGAACCTGGATTGGTTATTTTCCACATACATAAATAAACAGTCAAGTCGAGACACCTCGACTGTGATAGCCACTCAGCTGCTGTCAGAACAGCAAGTGACTTTTTTCTTATTGTTGCAATATTTATAGACCTAGTATAAAACGGTAAACAAAATCACGTTGATTCTTTATTTTAATCACAATCACTTTAAATAGTTTATTTCTTACACCGTCTAAAACCTTTTTAAAAAAACTGTCACTTTTATCTTAAAAAAGGAATACATAGTATTTATTTCTATTAAGTTATTCGACTCTCCATACATATATAGGAATAGGACTTCACGTCTTTCGTTGTAATATAACTGATTTTAATGTTGGAGCTTAACAGATTTTTGTTGGCGGTGTGCCCCGAGATTTTTTCCAATGAAAAGGTGTGCCGTGAATGAAAAAAGGTTGGGAAACACTGGGTTAGACAATCTCATGTACGTTTAGATGCTCATATCTGTACAATTCTCTGTATTAGTTTATATAAACATAACTGCTCAATCAGAACACGAATACAACACACAACCGTATGAACACACACGCATAGGCACGCACACACACATACACACAGGGGGGTGACGCCCCCCACACTCAGGTACCAAATGGTCATGTGACAAGTTTCCGCCTTTCCGGGCAGTATAAAAGAAGCTGACCTGGAGAAGGAAGCTGTTGTTCCATCTGCTGCCGTGCCTCGTGCATTGGCTGCTATTAAACAACCCAAGATCTTGCCAATAAAGAACCAACTCTATATTCCGCATTTTTGTTGTTCCTGGCTCAACATCGGACATCCCGCACAACACGCAATATTAGCAAGCTCATTATTGCCATAGTCCATTCAAGTTTTACTTGCCTGGTTGTGACTTGAGTGTGAGGCAGAGGGTCCTCGTTAGCACGTTTAAGACAGGGAACTCCTTTACTTCTATACCATGAACGTGTCCATCTGGAGGAGTTTTGATTGGATTTGTATGCGCAATATAATTTTATTGCAAGAGTTGTACTGAGTCAACTGATCATATATTTGACGGAACACTTTAGTTTGACTTGCGTAGGGTAGGGCACACACTTCTTTGTTGGTTCAGCTTCTGCTTCTTCATGTCTGCAGTCGTCACACTAACACATGGCAATCTGCCTACGTTTAAAATGTGCTTTTGTGCACAAAATAGCTTACGTACTTTTAATTGTGGCAGAAATCTTATTAGCCATATCGGATTAGCCTTGTAATGTTTTTTTTCTTCTATAGAACAATTTATCGAAGTCCTTTTGGGTAGATATCCATCACGTGTGTAACTGTCAATTGCGATACATATTGATAGTGAATTACCACAACCCGGTCAAATCATTTTTCTGTTTTAGACATTTAATATTTTCAAAGTATTCCTATTATATGCACAAGATTTTTTCCATAGCTTTAGAAAATATACTGAAAAAACGATTCATTAGTTTTTTATTATTTCATTTGAAAAGGAAAAATATTATTATTATACTGTATTGCGCAACTATATTGAACCAGAATACTTTTACCCAAAAGTCTACCAATGACTCCAACAATGAAAACAGGACCTTCACCTAAAGTGACATGGTATTTACCGAATTGGCCCGAATAAAAGACGACCCTGATTATAAGACGACCCCCTCTTTTTCAAGACTCAAGCTTGAAAAAATAATTTTTGAACACCAAATTGAATTTTTATACAGAAAATAATTACAGTACAACGGAAACAAATGATTATAACAATATCTTCGAGACAAAAAGCATGTTATTTAGCCTCATTCAACTCATGCAAAAACTGTCTATCACATCTTAATATCTGAACATTTAAATATGTAAACTAAAGTGCAATCACATTTGTAAATGAATGGCTTCTGGTTTTTGAAATGTAAATAAACAACAGATTCTATCCAAAGTCAGAGGGCAGGTGCCAGGCTAGACTTGTTCTACGTCGCAGCGTTAGTCCGTTACGCCGCATCATTCTTTTAAACCAGCCGAGGCTTGCTTTGAAGTCAGCGGTGGGTATGTTCAGCTCTTTGGCTATTTCCATGGCCATGAGCTGAATGACAACTCTGCTGATGGTCATCCCGTCCTTTCGTTTCTCGTCCACGTACGCGCACACCCTCCTGTCGAGCTCTTGAAAGCGGATGCTCTGAGGACCACGGAAAGCTTTTCTCTGATTCTGAGCATTTTTTAGGTGATCTTTTTGAGCTCTCCATCTCCGTACATTACACTCTGTGACACCATATTTCACAGCCGCTTTGCAATTGTGTGAAGACTCTGTCTCATTTATCACCATCATCTTGAAGTTTGTGTCATAATTTCTCAGCTGCCGGTTAACCTGGCCAATCTTCGAGCCACTTTTCTCCAGATTGTCGCTACGTTTCTCCATTTTCTGTTATCTCTTCTCTTATTAAATTCTCTTTTCTTTCTTACCGCTATTTTTTATTTTTCTTCTTCGTGCTACCGCTATTTTTATTCAGTTCGCTTTGGCCTGGGGAGTTAAGTTCAGCATTCGCTTTAAAGATATCTGGCGCCATCTAGCGTTGTGAATGGGTATAATGTCTAGAGCCCGAATGTAAGACAACCCCCACTTTTTCAGTCTTATTTCAATGCAAAAAACTTCATCTTATATTTGGGCCGATACGGTACTTTTACTTAATGTGTATAATTTAGGCCATTTCCAAATTGTATGTCTATTTGAACTGAGTACCAAATGGAAAAGAGTCATATCTATTTATCTATTTTGTTTACGCTGTAGTTCAATTCTTTTTTTTTTTACCTGTGTGAAGTTATTGCTATAGCAGCAGGTTATGAAGTGAAGAGAGGAAGAAAATCAAGTGGAAGTGAGAAGTGGTGTGTGTGTGTGTTTGTGTGTGTGCGTGTGTGTGTGTGTGTGTGTGTGTGTGTGTGTGCGTGTGCGTGTATGTGCGTGTGTGCGTACGCATGTGTACATGTTTGCCTTTGTGTGTGTTCTTTCAACAGAGCGAGCTGAGGTTTCTGAAATAGAGAGAGGGGATTATACTGTGCTCGTGATTACTCCAGATGGCTGTGAGATCAGCACTTTTGTATTTTACATTAGATTAGATTAGATTCAATTTTATTGTCATTGAGCACAATACATACAAATACAGGAACAACATCAGGACTGTCATTTTAACATATTAATTACATTAATCAATTACGCTGCAAATTAACACGCTGTAAAATTTACCGCAATTAATCGTGCAAGCATTTCAAATTTGGCCCATTGGGTGACCCATACGCTGTTGTGGTAGGCCACTTCCTTCCTTTGCTGCTAATCATGAGGAAATGCTTTATTCAAAATCTCCATGATTCACTCAAATTCATGTTTCCACCACTTACCGCAAGTAAACCTCTACTCGAGCCAGTCTTTGGCAATGGACTGATCTCAAGCACACACAAGCGCTACTGTAATTATAATTATATGATCCTCCTTGTGGTGGTCATCATTAGGGATCTTCCACTAGAGGGCAGTAATCAGTCATCAGTCAACACACCTATTTCAGCGTGGTGCTCGTTCAGTGGTTCTTAACCTTGTTGCAGGTACTGAACCCCACCAGTTTCATATGCGCATTCACCGAACCCCTCTTTTGCGAAAAAAGAATAAAGGAAATTCAAATTCAAGACACAGATGTTTTTTACTGATGCACAAAATGAGCCGTGCATGATCATCACCTTTTTCAAAGAACAAAACCAACACAATGCATGAACTCACAACAAATTACATACTTGCAAATCAGTGTGCCTTTGCGAGACCAGTACAGATATGCGTTATCACAAATTTACACGATAAATCAGGTGTGTTCGGACCTCCGCAGTGGAGGCTCTGAGGAACCCCTGAGACCGACTCACCGAACCCCTAGGGTTTGATCGAACCAGGTTAAAAAACACTATGCTAGTTTAACAAAACAATTTGGAGGAACAGGAACATGCTCCCCCTTTGAGCCCAATTGAAATTCCATTCTGATTTTCCTTGTGATCGGTATTAAGATTTGGTAATTCGGTTTCATTTTAACTGGAATTCAAGGCTTTATGTAAACCTGACTGGTGATTATCTTCGTGTTTAATCCATATTAGACGTTTACAAACAGGTGCTTTTACTGGGGGGAAATAACAAGCCACATTTCCCTCAATTTTTTAACATTTAACCAACACAGTAATTGAATCATAATTTGTACGTGCATTTTCTGCATTCTATTCTCTTTGTATAAAATATAGAGATAGAAATATAAAAAAAATGCTTTAAAATCTGATTAATTAACTGAAAAAAATCTCTCATGGATTAATCAATTATTATAAAAAAAAAATTGGTTGTCGTAGCTCTAAAATTTAAAATTTTACACCAGAGCCACATGTGATCAGAATCTAATCAATATCGGATGATCAAACTCATGGACTATCGGTAACACAAAATTCTGATCAAAATATCGCTACTTGTAATATAATGCGTTAGTATTTCAAATTTAGTAATCTGACTACACTTATTTTACTAGAGGAGTGCTATTGCATTCATTCAAAATGACTTACAGTTTCATTTTAGATTTGTTTTGTCCTGCAATGGTTTGACCTCCAATTAAAAAAACACAAGTTTTAACAAAGGGCTATCATCTTAATTTACTCTGGCTGACATCATCCACTAGAATACAGCAGTGAGCAAACATGAGCTAGAAATCATTAATCAACACCTATTGTAGCGATGGTTCATGTTAAGGATGGCACGAGATCTCCACGTTCAAATCCCACAAAATCGCGTGGGATTTGAACACCACCAGCTTTACTGTCGTTGCATATCATGAGATCTGTTATCTTTGGCCATCTTCTTTTTGTTTGCAGACTCGCCCGCTTAATGAGATCCACATTAAATATAGCAGATGTCATAAAGGGAGCCGATTTGGAACTATTCCGGCCAAAACATGGAGTCGTTGTTGTGTCAGACAACTCTCCCAACGTGAATCCGCACCCACGATACAATAGCGGCTGGTTTTGGGACACTCATTAAGTGCTCCACTCGCGGCACACACAATTTATCTCTCTTATGAGTTGATAATTACTTGTAGTTGGGTTCTTTGAGAATCAAGCCTCATCAAGACATGGAAGATAGAACAGATTGTTTGAGAACTCTTGACTGCCAGATAGAAAAAGACGGACCATCTGCATGCTTTAATTCTGCTTGTATTTTGAAGTTGACATTTTAAATCCTTCAAACAGAAGAGAGAGGCAAATATTTCAAAGTCACCACTCACCATAGCATCGTGGCAGAAAGCAATCA
This sequence comes from Syngnathus floridae, assembly GCF_059516105.1. Lineage (NCBI taxonomy): Eukaryota > Metazoa > Chordata > Actinopteri > Syngnathiformes > Syngnathidae > Syngnathus > Syngnathus floridae. Next base: position 7,789,135 of record NC_142416.1, on the reverse strand, counting down.
AAAATTCGGTTTGCATTTGGTTAAGCAAACTTTCCCTTCTTCACTTTGTCTGTTGCCTTTGCACATGATGTAGAGATGCTTCAAGTAATAAAACAGGATTACGGGAGTATGATCTATTCTGTTGCGTTCTCTTCTTCCTCTCATTCTTTTTTCCCTCTTACCATCATCTCCCCCTTTTCTCAAGTGTTATTTATAGAGACGCCAAATGCATTGTGTTTTTTCTTCCACTGGTCTATGTCCCACAATTTACATCTTGATTTTTGTTTATGCTTTCATATGTCACTTGTTCCCCTCATCTTGCCTGAAAGGCAGTTTTTGTAAGCGAGAAAGAAAAACTCTGCTTTGTAAAATGCTTGGCTTTGAATTAAAAATCCAAATCATCTACAGATGTATCAATCAATGTGGAAGCGCTTCTGTGAGTAACTACACTACTAATTAGTCAGACTGCAGTGACTATAGTATTTTCATGCTGGATGCTTTACAAAACTTGTGTCGCACACACACACACACGCACACACACACACATGCATACACGTTTTATATAACATTGAATGGGACTCACTGTCAGTTTTCAGAGCCATTTTTTTTCAACGTTAAAATCTAAAATCAAACATTTTCAGAAGCTTGCTGTGGAGCTCATATGTTTTTACAAATGTAGTATGTGTTGGTTTATTAATGTAATAAAAGAGCTGCTGAGTGCAGCTTCATCTGCTGTAAGCAGTCTAAAAATGAGGAAAATGTAGCTCTAAGAACAGGAACAGCTGGTGAACTGACACCCACTGACACTGAGCAGTTGACGCCACAGTGTTACCATGACAACCGACTGTGAACCCTCTGTTTCTGACAGCTGTTCCCATGGTGCTTGGCCTTGGCTGAGCCCTTGGTTCCCATTGGTAGGATTGATAGCTGTGTGCGGTCAAAGGTCATGTTAGTGACGTAGCTACCATGTTGTTTTTCCATTAGAATTACGTATGAATATTATAGTTGCCCAAATTCCAATGTCAAATAAAATTATTCTTATCTAAATCTGAACCAGATCCTCCAAACAGAACAGTGTACTGTTAACGTGTACCACTAAAGGATGGCTATAAGTTTCCTTTAAGAGGACATATTGTACACAGTTTTCTTTTAATTGCTTGTATGCAAATAGTTAGATGTCAGGTGTGTCTGCCCACCCATGTGCTGAACATACACAAACAAGGAAATACTTTCAAATGCTGCCTATCTCCAAAAATGCATGCAAAAAGCTGATCTGAATACTTTGGCTATACAAAAAATAAAATACTGGCCCCCACTCTTGAGTTTCTCAGTCAATGACATGGTTGCTGCCGTGAGTGAAAATGCACCATTTTTGAGCAAAGCTGGGAAAATCAATTTTATCATCAAAAAAATAAAAAATAAAAAAATTGGTGCGGGGGGTTTGGTTGGTGTCACAAAAATTTATTTCTTCCCTTTCGTGTAGGGGTGGGGAACTCCTGGTCCTCAAGGGCCGGAAACCTGGATGTTTCATATGTGTCCCTCAATACACCTGGTTTAAATGATCAGCTTATCAGCAAGCTCAACTGAAGTCGGACAACAATCCTGATTTGAATAGCTGCTGCACAGTTTTAATGACATGGCAGCAAACAGAAGCGCTTATTTACTCAAGAATAGGGATGTTCAATACCACTTTTTTTATCCAGACCAATACAAGTACCAATACAAGACCAATACAACCAATACAATACTCACCGATACTGATACCAAGTAACTATACCACAAAACTTTTGATACATATACATTTTCAATAATACCAGTGAGAAATCATTTTAAAGAAAGAGCTTTCGGTTAGGTCCGACAAAGGGCAGAAAAATCAATTTACTGAGAGTTAAGTCAAAAACAGAACACAAACAAAAACAGATTTGCTAAACCAATTTGACCCTGAGCTTTAGTAATTGTTAAAAATAAGTTGAAGTGCAAAATGAAGCATGTTCAACTGTTAAGCATGACACTTTAGTTAACAAGGCTTGAATTTTTATTTTGTTCTTTCTTCGCAGAGCAGTTCTGCAAATCAATGACTTCAATTGGTGAGCAACATTCTAAATTCCATCCATCCATTTTCTGTACCGCTTTGTCCCCACGGGTGTCACAGGCGTGTTGGAGCCTATCCCGGCCGTCATCGGGGGACACCCTGAACCTGTTGCCAGCCAATCGCAGGGCACACAGAGATAAACAACCATCCGCACTCACACTCACACCTAGGGGCAATTTGGAGTGCTCATTCGGCCGACCAAGCATGTTTTTGGGATGTGTGAGGAAACTGGAGTGCCCGGAGAAAACTCATGCGGGCACGGGGAGAACATGCAAACTCCATACAGGGAGGGCCGGAGGTGGAATCGAACCCGGACCCTCCTAACTGAGGCGGACGTGGAGGTTAATTCTAGGCAAGTGAATCAAGGCCAGGGATTTATTGAACAATAACATTTAAAAAAATGTACGGTAATTTTTTTAATAGAATCAATAGCTTTTATTTCTTGAATTCATATCATGAACGTAGAGGCTTTTTCACGACTCTGATTGTGTGAAAGCAGTCTCTGGCAGCAAATCGGCTCTTTGCATCACTGCACTGGTTATTCCATTCCTATTAAAGAGGTTTAGGAAAAATGAGAGACGATCGTTTCTTCTCACGTAAATATTTTTGAATTGTCAGAAACAAAAATGATCAACAATGCAATATCTGAGTTTCTGAATATTCTCAGGCCTGGGTGAGTGAGCTCTCAGAAGTTCTAAACTATGTCAGTTTTTCTGTAAATCATTCAGATATTCCTAACACATGTATCACTTTTGTTTATGTGGATGCTTGGACACGATATTTCAGAACTTTGTCAAGTTTACAAAAAGTTCCTCTCCTTTTCTCACAGAACACTGCACCAGCAGTTTGAGAGCTATAAACAAGAGGTGCGTCGCATCGGGGCGGAGACCCGGCGTCAGCAGACACAGCAGAAGGATGATGCACCCACCTGCGGCATTTGCCGTAAGACCAAGTTTGCAGATGGCTGTGGTCACTTGTGCTCCTACTGCCAAACCAAATTCTGTGCCCGATGTGGGGGCCGAGTCTCCCTGCGCTCCAACAATGTAAGGATACCAACATCTCTTTTTCCACTTTCATACTCCCACTTACATATTCATCATTTCTGCTTTTGCTGCTATACAACTGTGAGTTCATCATCTGCTTCTTTGTTTCCTGGTCACACTTTGGGAGACCAAAGGGCGATGGAAGAATGTCTCAGGACCACTACAACTGTCGGCCCTTAGACTGATTGCTTTTTACTAAGGGTGGAGTGTTGTGAAATGGTTAAAAAAAAGACTGAACACTGAACGTCACTTGAATGCAAAAGTTCACCTGTTATTGTATCACATTTGTATTTTTATTTGTGTCTTGCATTTTCCCATCATGTGAGCATATAAGGCTGATCCCACAAGCTATGTGTCTAATCCAAACACAGGACTGTTTGAGAGTGATGGCTGCACATTCCCCCAAAAATATATTTATCCAATTTTTGGATATCAAGCCATCTTCGATTAGATTTGATGATGCTTTTTCAAATATATTCAATGTAATTAAAAAGGCAAACGTTTATTTTGACCAGTCTTTGCAACTTTAGCAATACTGTACCTGAACTTAGGGGTGTAGCGAAAACCGATTTGAATCAGAAAGTTGTCCTTTATTCAAGCAAATCAAATCATTTTAAAATGCACCATCCTTGAATTGTATCATACCCCATAAGATAGATATTGCAGACCTTTCACTTAATACAATTCAGAATCGTCTGTGGTTTAAGTCTAGCGCCCTCCCGTCTTTGGGTATTTCCGGAGCTGTGCGTTCACATACATAAAAGCATTGTGGCTGCTCTAGCATTGTTTTTTTCTGTGCAAGTGACGTGCAAAACTTTCATGCATAGAAAATGCAGCTCAAGATTCTCACCGCATTTTAACATTTCATGTACAGCTGGCGCATAATAATGAATCTCACACGCACAACATGGCTCATGTCTCAGTTGCTAGAGAAAATATTTATCAATGCACAAACATACTAGTCTGTATTTCCAATCTGCTTCTCGAGGCTCATTCGTAGAGCTGTCACAGTTACTACTTCCACTTTCTCTTCCACTGACCGGCTCAAACATCTATGGCCTCACAACACCCACTTCTGTGGACTATTGAGTGTCAAAGTAGTCCTGCTCCTCGAACTCCAAAATGTTGCTCGCCATTAAATATACTTTATTGAGCATGTATCATGCCTGTGCTCGACTAAAACGTCACCGGTCATCAATCCTGGTCCCCAGGGTCCAGTGCCCTGCATGTCTTATACTGCTGCAACAGACCTGATTCAAAGATAATGGATAACGATTTTGAATTTGAATTAGCTGCGTGGCAGCAATGAGACATACATAATATACAGGACACTGTACACCGAGGATCAGAATTGGTGAGTATTACAAAAAATATTAGCAATGAGAATGTGAATTTAACAGACCCTAAAAAATCTTTGCAATCTGACCTTTAACAGGAGCTACACACTAAGTATATACCATTTGTATAAGTCGGTTTGCCGTTGCTTTACGTGACGAAAACTACAGCCGTACCATATCCAATTGAATCATAATCCCATTCAATAAAACAGAACGGAATCATCCTGCTCGAAAATGTTCCGTTCTTGTATAATATAGTATGTTATAGACTGAGATAGGTATTAAATTGTCACCTACTGAATATATAATTATTGTCTGAACAAATTAAGTGCACATTTTTTTTCGTCTTTTCTACACAGAATCTAAACATAGGAAGGAAAATAATTACAGAAGTCTGGCCCTTAATAGCCTCATCGCTGTTAACGGCCATTATGGGATCATGAAATGGCTCAGCAGAATTAAATCGCAGAGTTATTTGTGTTTCTATAGCTTTCTTTATGTCACGTATGCAATCAAATAAAGTATTCCAGACAAATTCAAGGCATCTTTTCACTCTTGATGAATCAGTCGGACATAATTTCTTACGGCATACATGTTAGTGCTATTTTAAGACCAACTCCTTCCATTCAATCTCTGGGCTTTCCTCCAATCCAAGAGGGAGGATTCCTCCTGGGTGTAGTTGGCCACGAGACTGTTACCCTGTGCCTGCTGGTGCCCAATCTGCTCAGGAACCAACCAACCCAGCTAGCCTTGACTCACACTGTGGCCAAATGTAGACTGAACTGGAAGGTGGGTCAGATTACGAGATACATTTAGTAGGCAGGCTTGCTTGGTAATTTGTTTTCGACATTACTATCATAACAGACAATCCGTTACATGCCAGTGAATTGATGAGACAAGTATGTTTCACATGCAGTCCCTGAATAAAACAAAAAACAGATTTAACAATTTGTATATATGTACATAGGATTCCAGATTAACTAAAGGTTTGAACATGCAACTTGGTTGCTCACACCAAGATGTGGAATCCAATCAACCAGGCACAACCCAAAATTACGCTTTTTGAACAGGCAAAATCGATGTGCAGTTTCTTTTGCGCATTCTGGGCGGAATAAATAAAATGAATTTGCATAAACAGCGTGATTTATCACGCCTGGTATGAATTGTGGCGGCTAATTTAACTTTAAAAAACACATCTACAAGGTGGGTGCAAATTGGCAGCTGCTGTGCATAAAGATGACTGCAGTTATTGTGGTGAGGAGAAGACAGTCAAAATGTGAGGCGACGGAGAGAACCGATCTATTTATGCTTGTGTAACTCACTATATGAAATACCAGAAACAAAAATTATCGCTACATATCTTTTCAGCAATATAGTTTTGTAGCTTCTGAACGATCTAAGGGTTCATTTGAACCCGGTCACATGGAGTCAAGCCATTTGTGACAAAACCCCTTTCAGCTCTGCATAATACCACTTAACTAAAAGGATACTCTACATTTTTTTCCCATACATCAGTGACAAGTTAATATTTCAGTAATGTGGTGCATTTTAAACAAACAGTTTTAAAAAATGCTCTGTGCACTGCCATATTTATTAAACATGTGACCGGATAACCCGGTTAGAAATGTCACATGTGTATGACATGCATAATTAGTAGAGATACTGTGATCGATCGATAACCGATGACTATCTGATGACTATTTCTGAAAATGTACGTGAATGGTAAACGTGATCTAAGTCTTCAAATATAGCACCCAACATTCATAACCTCCTTTGTGTTTTGTGATGTAGTCATGAAAAGCTGCAGTAAAACTGATGGTTCAGTACTCAGGAATTGTAATTCTCTCTACTACACGTCCATTCATTATAATTTTTTTTTTTTTGGTATTACAGTACACTTAAAACAATGTCTTTTGTGCTGGGAATAAGCAAGATTAAACAGTAAAGAAATAAATATCAAGCGTTTCCTGGTGCCTTCAGAAAACTTTAAGGCATTTTCACAATGCGTAGTACGCTGTTGATGAACCCTTTCATTGTGTATGTGGTGATGGGTCCAGATCATGGAATTTGGTGTCAGGGCAGGCGGGAGTTCCCAGCAAAAAAAAAAATCGATTCAAGGGTGGCATTGCGGTGATGTTGGCACCTCCAATTGGTAAGAGACTGGCGTAGTAATTGATGTAAAAGTAATGGATTTTAAGACCCTCTATCAGTGGTGTGCTGGGACCATTTTTCAGCCTGGGAGTTTCAAATCCAACCAGGCAAATGGGAGGCGCACAGGGATAATAGAGTACCGCTATATACCGTATTTGCCGGTGTATTGGTCGACCTTTTTCGATCCAAAATCGACCGAAAAAAATCGACCTCGACTTATACACCCAGTCATAAAATTTAACTTCGTATTCATTGCTTCAAATGTGATGGTAACCAAGGCCGTTTCTCATGCATCTCATTGTGCGTTGCACTTAGAAAATTTGAACCGGGCGGCGTGCGCGAGTGCGCGGCCCGCTGGAAGTCGAATGAGGCTCCGCGATCTCCTCCGCGGTGCTTATAAAGTGCCGATCCGCTCGGCTTGGAGCTATTTCCGGCCTCCCGTTGGTGCCGGGCGGCGTGCGCGAGCTCGCCGGCCGCTGGAAGTCGAATGAGGCTCCGCGATCTCCTCCGCGGTGCATATAAACAGCCGATCCGCTCGGCTGGAGTTATTTCCGGCCACTGCGCATGCGCACGGCCTCCCGGAATTTGAACACATTTCGTCAATAAATTTCGCATATTTCTGATTGAATTTTGAAGTTTAATATAATGCAACAATTGAGCTCGACTTATACAAAGGATATATCATAAAATCGTAAATTTCCGTCGAATTTTAGGGGGTCGACTTATACACCGAGTCGACCTATACACCGGCAAATACGGTACTTAACTCCACTATTTATGTGCTGACTGTGGGTGTCCATCACAGAAAATGAAAAGTTAGTTAAAATAAGAAACATTTCTCACCACTACATTAACGTCATTTTGAAGGCCCCCAAAAGAAGCCAAGCGATGGGTTACTATGATCTTTGTTGATCTGACTTAAGTGCTGTCAACAGGCTTGTAGCTGACCTTCAATTCATGCTCGTAGCTCCAGCTTTTGATTAAAATGTCCACAAGATGAACACAACCGTAAACACTGTAGTAGTTTTATTCAACCGAGTCCATAAATGTACACTGAAACACCATTAATACTTATCAGATGAGGGTAGTAACGTGACAGCAATACAACAGATACCAGGTAGCGCCTTGATGTCGTCACTGTGTACCTGGACGCAATCTTTGGCCCCTCTGAATGACAACAGTGACATCTAGTGGTTGTAACAAGCATTTTGGCCCCCACACTATAAACATTGGGAAATAAAAGCATGTTGATGCTGGAAAAATCACAAGAAGATCAAGAGAAGTATAAATAACATTTTAATTAAAATACTGAAAATAAACAAATGTATTTGACCTTTGCTGGAAAGAAAATTGCAAACCTTACACATTATATACAGAACACAACGAAAACTTACTTTGAATAATACCCCAAATGAACCAAACAATCAGAGATAGCCGACCAAAGTGTAGTTGAACAAACATTTAACGACAGCATCAATGTATGCCTAAGTAGTGCACGAGTATCTACAACTTTGCTGCTGCTCAGATACTACAAAAGAATGCAATGAATGAGTTAGTAGGTTGGCAACTTTAGTTTTTAAACCATTCATTGGTACATTGTTAATTTAATTTAATTACACACAGTTTATCATACAAAAACACATAATTCAGATGGTTAGTGGGCTACTGTAGTATTTAAAGTAGGTTTTATCTTTGCATTATGTCCGAGGTGGTTTTTCCTTTTCTTTGGATTATTTTATATTGTGTGTTCAATGTTGCCCACTCTGCATCCATTGCAGCCTGGTCATCCTGGAAGGGGGATCCTCCCATCTGCGGTCCCTTCTCGGCAAAGAGAACTGCAATGCTAAGACATAATATGTTGGCTTTTTTTTTTTTTTTTTTTTAAATGAAAAACATTTATACAACTTAATTAAGTTGTAGCCTATAAATGATGGTCCGGCCCCACCCCCACACTTTGGAGCGGCCCTCCGGGAAAAATCCCGGCTCTCTAGATTACCTAGCACGCCATTGCCCTCTATGATGCACGCAATAAATGGACGCTTTCCTTTTGTAATACTTTATTGATTTTATTATTATTACTCGTTATGTTGTAACTGTTGAGTTTAATGCCATTCTTTTTTGCTTATGATGTTTTGGTATTTGTTAAGGTTTATGTATTGAAATAGTTGCCGGTTGGAAGCATATAGGTATGTCGGGGTCAAAAGTTTTGATAACTGTTTTTTTGCAATGTATGAATGCATGTCTTTGGCAATGTTCAGTACCACTGACTCCATGAATGCATTCCCCCGGGCTCCCTTTATTGACATACGGAAAACGACATGAAAACGACTCAGCTTATGATGTGTGTTTTTTAGCTCAAAACAAACTTGCTAGTGGTATTTTTGAAAAATAGTTGCTCTAGTCACTAATTTGACAACACTTGCATTGCTTCTGTGAACGAGCTCCACTCAATTCACAGCTATTTTGTTAGTGGACGTGGTACACAACACCAAGACACACTTAGAACTACAGAAGTCATATCATAAAATAGCTAAAAACTATTTCTCCTAACAAATGAACTCAGGTTTATTAATGTGATTATTTGCCCAGGCCAATGACAAGCTCAAATCACTGCAGCCATTCCTGTCAGTGCTCATAAACATCCCACCCACTGACATCTGCCTTTCACTAAATGTAAAGGGATCTCTAATCTGCAAAATGTAATTAACAAATCTTTGCAACACCTTTCCTCCCCCTTTTTCTATCTTACTTTTCTTTCGTCTCCCCATATCTGTCCACTATTTCATCACAAATTCAACCTCTGTCCTTTTCATGTTTATTGGATTCCTCTGTTTCTCTTGCTCCACTTCCCCACTCACTTCTGCCAATTCTCACTGCAACCTGGACTGCATGCCACAAAGGAGGACAAAGTGGTTAGCATCTTTTTTGTGTTCTCTGTGTAATGTGACTGTAATGTTTTGCCAGTGAAACCTGAAGCCATTGGCTACATTAAATCTAGACAAGGGATATACATTCAAACTTGGACACAATTGAATTTTTATTCTACAATGTTGAATGCTTGTTAAAAAACAGTAGAGATGTGTGTGTCGGAGAAGAGATGTGTGTGTCGGAGAGTTGCAATGTGTACGTTTTTTACCGTTTCCCCATAGCTTTGTCATTGTTGACCTATGACTAATACTACGTTTATTGTCTGTCTCCTCCTCCCGCAAAGTGTATCATAGTAAAGGACAGGGTAAGCCTTTCTGGGTAATGGATTTGCTGCATGAATCCTCCCCCTTTCCACATTTGGCTCTGTATTCATTCGCAGATGTAAGGATAAGAGTCCAGTCCAAATGTCTTGTAGAATAAAGTATGGTCAAGGTGTCCCCGGGTCGTGGACCACTTCATTGATCTAATTCTGAGAATGAATGCAGTCACCTGACAAAGTGAGCATGAACAATGACATAGGATATCTGCAGGGGCAATGACTCTTCTGACAAATCCTGACCTTTCCGATGGCCGCAGGCATGACAGTGCCAAGTTTGAGGGGGATTTTGATAAATACACTCTTATAAAATGTGGCAAATGTTGGCATGTAACTTAACTTTGTTATAAATGACTATGATACATGAATGCCTGTGCATGCTTCCCCTGCTTGTTTTTGAAACCAGTTCTCCTTTGAACCGGACAGTATGTATAAAAGATACTGTATATGTTACTATTTTAGAACAACCATAACTCATTTTGCACTGGTTGCCCTGGCGCACCCAAGCATTTCACTTTGGTGCACCAGCACAAAGTTAGGTGCACCCAAATTTTCTGATTCTTCACATTCAAATAAGATTCTTCAATTTCTTTGCACTCTTTCTCATTTTTGGTTCTTTTGTAATGTGTGTTCGATGCACGCTATCTTTTCACAACTGTAGAACCAGCAGTGGGAGTGACAAGGACCATACTGAGTATATCTTGGCTGGCTCAGTGTCAATGCTTAAGTTGGACCACTGTAGCCTAAAGTTGAATGTTCCAGCAGCCCAATGTCCTTCACCAGTTGTATTTTGTCTTGTCTCCTTGCTATCTAGTTTGTATTTAGTATCTGGTCTTCACTGTGAACCTGTGCAAATTGAATGTTGAGGAACATTTAATATTTATTTATATAAGCTCTATCTAGAGTCTAGATAATCTATAAAGTCTAGATTCTAGACTGATCCCTCCCAATTTCATTTTTAAATGTATACATTTATACATTTTTACATTGAAGCATAACGTGTGCTTGAAATGTTTTCCCGACAAACTTTTCTACCGTTGCTGGTGCTTGTTTATAGTGAGTGTTTGTTCATCTCTACGTTAGCTCCAGATGGCATCCAGGAAATGAATAAATGCTGTCAGTCTGTCTTCTTTTTAGAGAAGCACTGCCTCCCAGTGGAGAACAGTCAGCCACCCGTTCTTAAAACAGCCATGACTGCAAATACACACAACCATGCGTACCCCAAAACATTTTGGGAAGTGTTATCAGTGTTTCATAGCAAATAGCTCTATTTGAGTTATTGATCTAAATGAGTCTGATCCACTTTCTATTATGAGCGTAAAATGACTCTCTCTACCACATGAGGCAACTAATAATCAAGTCCAACTTTGCTTAAACATTGTTTCCTTTCAACATGTACATTTTAGAATATTATCCACATCATGCCAATTTGTAATACATTAATCCCTCGTTTGTTGCGTATGACTGGTTCCAAGACCACCCGCAATATGTGAAAATCCACGAAGTAGTGTCACCCTCTCATTTTTAACTTACATACATTTTCTGGGAATCAATAAGTGTATATTAAACCATATAAATGCATATGTTATCATTAGAACATTCAATAATAGTTTCAAACATGTAAATACTCTATTAATACGTAGTATAAATGACATACAGAAAATCATGTATAAATAATATAAATATAAATATGACGTGTGTGTGTGTGTGTGTGTGTGTGTGTGTGTGTGTGTGTGTGTGTGTGGTGTTACATAGTATGTGTAACATGTAGATGTAGCTTAAGTATACATACTGTAAATATGTTTTTAGAACTCTTATTATTGTAACAAGGTACAAGTGTACATACTGTAAATATATTTTTTAAACACTTATGATTATAACAATTTCTTTTATAACAAAATACAATACTGTAAATATGTTTTTAGAACTCTTATTATTATAACAACAAGTGTACGTACTGCAATTGTGTGGGCACTCCCTGCCTTCTGCTGGCGTGTGGGCAACTTTCGTGCCATAATTCCTCAATTGAGAAGTTTTATTTTGAATACTTATCACATGACTCCCTTTTAATCGCATACATTTCGATTAGTAAATTGTAATGTATCTTACTGTGATATTAGTAATGCAAATTCCATTAATCATTCAGACAGATGCATTTTGACCAAATGCAATGCAATGCAATGCAATGCAATGCAATGCAATGCAATGCAATACAATACAATACAATACAATACAACTTTATTTTATAGGGCATTTCACAGCAGCTGCTGTAACAAAGCTCTTTACATATACACTTTACAAATAAGATAATGATACAACTACAAAGACAGTGAAAACAGTCAATTGAAACACAAATTAATATACCTTACATAATAATAATGAATATATAAAGTTGACACCATTACAACAATAACAACAAATTCAGTCTTATGTTGGGTCAAAAGCTAAAGATTAAAAATGCGTCTTCAAACAAGTTTGAAAAATGAACAGAGGTTTGCCTAACATTGGACCGAGTGCCTAGGCAACTAGGTCCTCGAGGGCCGTTGTCCTGCATGTTTTGTATTCAGACCAGAAAAGTCCTTTAGGCCGCTTGTTTGGTCCGGACCAAAAGTCGACACAAAGTGGCAAAATGGCCGTTCCCTGAGATGGATTAAAAACAGGTGGATTTTGCCTGTTTAGTTCATATTCCACAAATGAAACATTAATTAGAACACTGTGTTTCGAATGCATTTTTTGATTTTTCGGCTATTCTTGGAATGGAAATCTACAATTTCAACAAATAGAAAGCAAAATGTTGTGACTCTGTCCTACCAAAAAAGCTTTTTTTTTTTTAACATTATATGGTGGTGTTATTTATTATAACAATATTTTATTTTTATCTTAAAAACAATGTAGTGCCTCTCAGTTTAATCTCTATTCTTTGTCATTGTGCTTAAGGAATCATAGTGAAAACGGGGGCTGTAGGTAAAAGTGCGAACTGGAAGCTTTTATTGTCATCTGATGATGAGTTTGAAAATAGTGAGGATCTGAAAGGATTACTGGCCACTGTTAATCCTCAGCCTCTCTTCTGACATAAAGAGGTGGAGAAAGACATGAAGAGGGGACTGTGGTGTGTGTGGCTCGGCGGCGGCTTGTTCACGTGGGCCTTGTGGCCAGCTGATTTATTTTAGATTTGTCTGGAAATGCGCCACCCAGGATTCAGGATGAATGTGCTTCGGCAAGCTTGATGCTAACTGCTAGGATGACTGCTCCAAGTCCATTCTACTGTCGCTCATCAAACCGGTTGCACATTTATCTAATAGATGCACCCTGTTTTAAAATTATGGATTCTGCTGTGGAATACAAGCGATCACGTTGTTTCTTTGATGCTCTGGATTTTTTTCTTTTCTGAGAACGTTTGGATTATAAATACGGAGGGAGATAAATCCTGCTTTTGTGCTTCCGAAGTGAGGCGATATCCTGTAACAATGCTTCCATGTGAGTATGTGATGCTGTCTCTGGGTCTGACGTAGAGGATGAGGAATTAAATTTAATCATTTTCATTGTCCATGACAATCAATCATCACGTGATGCAGCAGCGGGGCTGAATAACTGTAAAAATGCATAGATCATACAATTTTAATCATCTGTGAAATGAAAGTGAAATGAAACCAACAGATGCCCTTGACAGATACATTTTGTTACATCACCAGTATTGACATTATCATAATCAAATGCTTTATGTAAATGAGTTACAGCTCAAAAACAATGTTGTATATCAGCGACCTTAGCAAAACGGAGGTCTTCTTTCCCAAGCTCACTCTTTATTTAGTAGCTTTAATTTAATTTAGCTTTAAAAAACGAAACAAAAGTCAATACTGTTTGAAAATAATTGTGTTCATTGTTTACTCTAAAACAAGGCTGCCAAACACATTTGTCCTTTGAACCCCTACAGGTAATGTGGGTATGCAACCTGTGCCGTAAGCAGCAAGAGATTCTCACCAAATCAGGAGAATGGTTTTCAGAGTCAGGGGTGCGGCCTGGGAACCTGGGCTTCACCTTAAATGACTCATCCAGGGTGGGTGAGGCCCAACGGGATAGGAAGCTACTCCGCTCCAAGTCTCAAGTTCCATCCTCCACAACTAACAGCAATATTGAGCTGCCACACAGGACACAAGGACCTGCCGGTGGTACTTCCTCTAAGGCTCCAGACACCATGTCTGGTACTCGCTCCCAAAGCGTACCACCTCGGGAAAAGTAAGATGCATTCTTATTTCTATATGTGTTATATATAAATTATGTTTGAAGCTAAACAATTACAGTAAAATGTAGCAAAACAGGTACTCGACTTGGCTACAAAAAACAAGGGCACTCTCGATTTAGTCTAAATTTGTTTGTGGTCCAAGTAAAAATGACATGAAATCCGTTTGGGAAATCAAGCGCCATTGATGAAGGCCTCCATCATAGAATACTGGAATTCAAACGGGACATCAGAACATTCAAAGAGAGATTCCCTCATCACTTAATACTATCCATCCATCCATTTTCTGAACCGCTTAGTCCCCACAGGGGTCGCGGGCGTGCTGGAGCCTATCCCAGCCGTCATCGGGCAGTAGGCGGGGGACACCCTGAACTGGTTGCCAGCCAATCGCAGGGCACACAGAGACAGACAACCAATCGCACTCACACTCACACCTATGGACAATTTGGAGTCTTCAATTGGCCTACCAAGCATGTTTTTTTTGGAATGCGGGAGGAAACCGGAGTGCCCGGAGAAAACCCACGCGGGCCCGGGGAGAACATGCAAACTCCACACAGGGAGGGCCGGAGGTGGAATCGAACCCGCACCCTCCTAACTGTGAGGCGGACGTGCTACCCAGCGCGCCACCGAGCCGCACTTAATACTAATTTGTTATATTTCCACCCAAAGTGTTGTACAAACACTGATTTTCAGACAAACCAAATATTAAGAGGGAGACTTGCAAATATAAATCTAACAATAAATCTTATTGTTTTATGACCAGGGGCACACCATACAAATGATCTGCACTGACAATCGTGAGCCTTGTCGCTGATACCTGGCCATATCTGTGTGAGGGAGCCTGGTGCACGGTCTAGGGATTACATACCTTTTTTTGAGGGAAAAAAACTCCTCACTTTTAATACACTCCACACCACAGGATAATCTTTACAGACATCCGCTAATCGGACCTTGGCTAATGCCGGTTATAGTAACAGGGCGAGGGGTGAGCCTGCACTCATCCCATGGCAAAGCTCCTGGGGTCAAGCCTCTGGCTAGGAGGAATGAGGGCAACTTCTCATGCCCCTGCGGGTGCCCTCTGGTGCACTCCCTGTTGGACATCTCTGCATGTCTTCCTGGACTATGTTGCTGGCTCATCCTCTGGCTGAGACAGAGGCTGGCCACTGTGATGTGCTCTGTTGGCTTGGGGAAGGGGCAAGCAGAAACAGTGTGTGAGTGGATTGTTGTGGGTCCTGCCCTCTCCTCCTGGTTGCAAGTTTTGGGGTGGTTTCATCCAGTCCTCCCAGAGATGATCCTGAGGGATTCCCCGCCCAGTCAAAAGACATTGTCTCTCCAGAGCGTCCTGGGTCGTACCCGGCCTTTTCCCAGTGTGACATGCCCAGAAAACCTCATCAAGGATGTGTCTATGAGGCATCCTAACCTGATTCTCAAGCTAACTCATCTGATTCCTGTTGTCAACTCTTAGCCCATTTCGATGATCAAGCTTCTCACCCTATCTCTAAGGGAGACCCCGGACATCTTGCAAGGAAATTAGTTTGTTTGCTTGTATCCGGGATCTTGTTCAATTGTGGTCACAACCCACAACTTGTGAGGTTGGGGAATGTAGTGAGGCTGGGGAATGTAGATCCACTGGTAAATCGAGAGATTCCCTTATTGGCTCAGCTCCTTCAGCATGACACAAAAGTCTGCATCACTGCAGATCCTGCACCAATCTGCCTGTCAATTTCCTTGTCCTATCTTTTCTCGCTCATGAATACCCCAAGGTACTTGAACTCCTCCACTTGGAGAAGAATCTCTTCCCTACATAACGCACTCCACCCTTTTACGACCTCAGATTTGGATTTGGATCACCAGTATCTCTACTCCAATTGTGATGCTTCACCATTATTTTTCAATTCTCTGTTCATCCATTTCTAGTATCAAGATAAATGGAATTTTGCTTTCCAGTGTTCAATCCTTTGAAATGTTCAATCCTGTTTAAAGACACAATGACCGCATGAACCTCATGAGTTTCTTGGAAGGCATATGTTATGCTTGTATGTCAATGCACCATACTTACCCTATTATCTAATTATCTATTTTTCATCTAGAAAAAGGCCAGTTTCGTACCACGAACAGAATGGTAAAGGAGGCCTCGGGCGTGGTACTGGCCGAAGGTCTGCTGGAAAGTTATCATCTCAGTCATCTTTGGATGAGAAGCTTGGCCCCAGTGACCGACGAGAGAGACAGCCACAAGATGGTCACAGGCTGCAAAAGATCCATTCTCAGGACTATGATGATGGAGAGGACAACTTGGGTCAATTAGAAAGAAATCGAAGACGGCCAGAGGATGATGAACAAAGGGAACGGCAGCGACGTGAGGAGGAGTTCCAGAACCGTTATCGTAGTGACCCCAACCTTGCTCGATACCCTGTGAAGCCACAAAAAGAGGAACAGGAGATGCGCATGCATGCCAAGGTGTCCAAGGTCCGCCACGAACGTAGACACAGTGATCTTGCAATCAACGAGGTCGGACTAGGGCCTGGTGAAGGAGGAGGCTGTGAAGCGCAAGTGTCTGATAACCGTCTGACCAGGAGAGGAAGCCGCAATGCTCAATCAGAAAACTATCGAGCGTACTCTGTTGAAAGGACCGTGGGGGAACCAGGGGGAACGGTGCCTCCAGATAAGAAAGGCTTCTTTGAGCCAGGTGTAACACACACAGGAAGAGACAAAGGGGCAGACAACTTGTTGAGGAAGGACTCACAAAGTTCAGAACAGTCGGAGTCTTTGCGGCCGCCCCCTTCACGGTCATACAAGAGCAAGCGCGGAGTAAACAAGAGGCAGATGTCCATCAGCAGCTCAGAGGAGGAGGGCGGCTCCACGCCTGAGTACACCAGCTGTGAGGACGTGGACATGGAAAGCGTCAGCGAGAAAGGTCAGTCACACAAATGTGCTCTCCGTACTAGTTTATAAAATTTGATCAGGATTCATTTGACATTTACTTTCATCCTTGTCCTTCCATAATTTTATTATTTACAATAATAATAACAACCCTCAATTTCTAGACCCATTTTATAGTCGGAGTCCTTTGAACTGTGTTGTGTTGAAGCAGCTGTTTCCAAGCTCACACGCTTATCCGTAATCTTGCAATCTCGCTTTACAAAAAAAATGTCTCATTTGTTGAATTCTCTTAATCTTCATATTCATAAGCAGGTTATGCCTATATCCCAAATATTGTGTATGCCAGTGGCACGACAAGGAATTTGAAGGTTCATTATTATTTAAAAAGCGATGATTTTACACAGAGTAAAGTTTTATTCTCGTGACCTATTTTCCCATCAGGTGTCGCCACACTGAGTTGCACTTCTTGGGCACAATTTTAATGCTGGATGCCCTTCTTGATGCAACCTGCCCATCTTGGGGGGGCTAAAAAAAGTATTGTGAAAACTTTTTGCAGCAGAACATTTTTTGTATCTTCTCTTGGCATGTACATGTATAGCGTACACAGTACATTTGGACAATAGGGGTGGGGGGATAACCGCATGCATAGATCCTACACACAGCACATTGCAGTGCGGTGTCACTGACACTACTGTGGGATGCTTTCTGATGCTCTAAGGAGCGCGCTCCTTTATTTGGTGAGACCCTGTGATTTAGGCCAGCAGATTTATGGAATTAGGTCAGTGTTTCTATTGCTATGTAATGCTTGACAAACTGCCAGATGCAAAAGCTAAACTGAAGGCATGTTGCATGCTGTAAAATATTTGGCTACCTTTTTATAGTATTCACCAGTGTCACCTGTGTCAGTGATATTTGACTGTGCGAGAAAGCATCATATAGGGGATCATCCGTTTTATGGAAGCTGTAGATAAAAATAATTGTGCTCCGGAGATTATTTCTGTGACTGGTAACGATAAAGTTGGGTTCCAGATGTTTTAATTTCTGTGACTGGTAACGATAAAGTTGGGTTCCAGATGTTTTAATCCAGATTACTATAACTCAGGGAATAGGAATGGGTACATGGTACGGACTTTGATTATTACCTGTTTTTAAACACTCTTGTGTTTCAAACGTTCAGCTTCCTCTGTATCTCACAACTGTGACTTGATTACTTCTGCTATGAAAATTTCGTAAGGCACAGTATGTAATCAAAACACACAATTTTGTTAACTTGAAAAATATGCATACATTATTTCTTCAACAAATACGTATTTCCATTTTGCTCTGGTTGTGATTTTCAAGGGGAAATTTAGTTTACACTGCTGTAAACACACAAAAAGGAAACCATGCGCTGTATTGTGTTTCCTTCTCTGCCTCTCCACATTTCCATCCAAACAAATTTCATTAATTAAAAAAAAAAAAAAAAATCAAGTTCTTGGAATCTTCTTGTGATGTATTATTTTTTAAAGAGGTTACTGTTGTGGAATTGCATTTGTCCAATGTTTTGACAGTCATGAAGGTGTTTTACACCTTCTAAAGTTAACTTATTCAGACGAGCAAGTATGAGCAGTTCACTTAGCTGACAACCACCCAGTCAAAGAGCCAGAGGAACAATACGTTCCGTGGACAAGAGTTTTAAGAGGTTCAGGTTACAGTACCTGTCTAGTACCCCTAAAAGTATGTTGGTTACAATGCATTTAGTCAGGTATACTAAATGCTTATGGGAATAATCACCAGACCACTCCATTATTTGCAAAGCATAGTTCTTAAACATATTTTGTCTATTTTGCTTTTCATTCTTGAAATGGCCAAATGTGTATAAGTATTTTTTTTTTGTGTGTGTGCAGGTGACTGGGACTGTCATCCGCTTGATCCTACAGTTTGGCATGTGAGTTTCAGCAGAACATTCATTTTAGTCCCATTTTTGGGTGATACAATTTGTAATTTACTAATTTGTTGATTAAATAATGACTTCACTATCCGTAGAGAACCGAACGACCCTACTTTCTCGATAATAACATTATTTGGGGGGTATTATAAGTAGGTTTAAAGACAATAACAAATGTTGTCACATTGTGTAGATGTTTACTGTTAAGAGTTGTGAAAGAATGCACACTTTAATTCCAATATGATATTTATGTATTGTTAAATCTTTCTGAAATTTGTAAGATAATTATTATCGCTTACTATGACTGAAAAGATAGTGGGGGTGCCATCATATCCCTCTGTTATTGTAATGTGGCATCTTCCAAGGATCACGGTTGGGTTAGTCAATGAATTACGTTTAATGACAAAACAAAACACAGTTACTGTGTGCCTGTAGCTGACCCAGAACAAAAAGTATCGAGACGTCATTAAGAACACATGCACGTCTCTTTAACTTGCTAGCTCTTGATTGATTGATTGATTGATTGATTGAAACACACAACAAAATACACATGAAACATTTAGTTATACTATCATATCATATCTGTCACTACCGCATCCATTTGATGTAACACAACACCATAATTAGCATCATAGAAAACAGACTGAAAAAGCTCATACGTGAATTTGCAAAATAGTGGATCTCCACTGTTTGCTGGGAATAGGGACGAGAACAGTCTCCCATTAGAAAGCCTTTCTGCTTCAACGTTTTTGTCTTTGTGTTAACATGTTGTCTTAATATGACATACTCTCTTAAATGTTTTTTTCTGGTAATCACTGTACCTGATCCCTTTAGCATCCTGTAACATGGCAGCCATCGAAAGAGGGCGATCATCTGGTTGGACGCATCACGCTAAGCAAGAGATCAGCCATGCCACGAGAAGCTGGGTCACTCCTGGGCCTAAAAGTAAGCAGAGATAATTTGTCGCATGCAGTACAATGTACTAAATGGTTCAATCGGACGATTGATTGATTGAATAGTAGGCCAAGACTAAATGTAAACAAAAGTATACATAAATTGTTGAACACTATTGTTAAACCTCAAAGTGGTGAGCGGCTGTTTCTGCAATCACCATTTGTCAGGAAGGAGTTGAGCCAGGGCGACCAAATGCAGCTTGAACCAGGATTTATTGCAGGGAAAAGGAGTTGGAAGGGAGGCAGGTGGGGAACCGACGACACAGACGGGAGGAAGACTCACGGCCAGCAAAACAGACAGACTGACCGACATGAAGTCCCCTTGGACAAGGTTAAAATTCTGACCGTGAGCCTTCAGACAGACCGAGGGAAAACCAGATGACACAAACAGGAACACTGGGCACGAACAGGAATGGACACAACAGTAGACACCGACAGGGAGAAACACACGGGCAGGGCTTAAATACACAGGGTAACAAGAGGAAGCAGGTGACAGACATTACAGTAACGAAAGGGGTGTGGCCGAGCGAAGTGGCACGGGCGTGACACCATTACTGTAGGTATAGATGGCAATGAACATTCTTTCTTGTGTACTAACATGCAAATGCATGTACTCACAAATACTGCGCTTCTCTAATTTGCTGGTACATTGTTACTTAGTCTGTAAGGGTGGAAAATATAGGCCACAAAAACACATAATTCCACACAGAATCTCTGCCTTGAAGATATGAAGTCGCCATATTCTTAGCAAAGCCAAAAGATGTTCCTAAAAACTTCTGTCTTACCTGATTTTAAGAACCTACATGCAAAACGGCATTGTTAAAGAGTTGAGAGCGTGACAGACAAGTTAGTGATTTATTACTCGTCCAAACGACTTTGTTTCATTTCGTATCACTTTGTTTAAAGAGTGTAAATTTGATGACAAGCAAGCTTATTTCCCGATTGCCGAGAGAAGTCACCCACTTACTAAATAGCTGTGTGGAATCATCAATATGACCTGCATGACCATCATCAATATGACCTACATGACCATACAATTAAAAGCACACTGCATATTAATCTAAATAACAATAAAAAGTTGCTTTAGCTGGGACAATACACATTTTGAGTATTTCAATATGTTTACATAGTATAATCAACTTTAGACCCAAAACGTGTTTTTTTAGGGGGGGTTATGGGATTCCGTTGGCACCAATTTGTTGGACTGGCCCATTCATTATATGTGTGTATTGTGATGTACAGAATATTTATACATACATAATCATAAGCATGAACACTACCGTTCAAAAGTTTGGGGTCACATTAAAATTTTCTTATTTTTGAAGGAAAAGCACTGTACTTTTCAATGAAGATAATTTTAAACTAGTCTTAACTTTAAAGAAATACTCTCTATACATTGCTAATGTGGTAAATGACTATTCTAGCTGCAAATGTCTGGTTTTTGGTGCAATATCTACATAGGTGTATAGAGGCCCATTTCCAGCAACTATCACTCCAGTGTTCTAATGGTACAATGTGTTTGCTCATTGGCTCAGAAGGCTAATTGATGATTAGAAAACCCTTGTGCAATCATGTTCAGTTTCAGATGTACAGTTTCGTTACAGAAGCTACAAAACTGACCTTCCTGTGAGCAGATTGAGTTTCTGGAACATTACATTTGTGGGGTCAATTAAATGCTCAAAATGGCCAGAAAAAGAGAACTTTCATCTGAAACTCGACAGTCTATTCTTGTTCTTAGAAATGAAGGCTATTCCATGCGAAAAATTGCTAAGAAATTGAAGATTTCCTACAACGGTGTGTACTACTCCCTTCAGAGGACAGCACAAACAGGCTCTAACCAGAGTCGAAAAAGAAGTGAGAGGCCGCGTTGCACAACTGAGCATGAAGGTAAGTACATTAGAGTCTCTAGTCTGAGAAACAGACGCCTCACAGGTCCCCAACTGGCATCTTCATTAAATAGTACCCGCAAAACACCAGTGTCAACATCTACAGTGAAGAGGCGGCTGCGGGATTCTGGGCTTCAGGGCAGAGTGGCAAAGAAAAAGCCATATCTGAGACTGGCCAACAAAAGAAAAAGATTAAGATGGGCAAAAGAACACAGACGTTGGACAGAGGAAGACTGGAAAAAAGTGTTGTGGATGGATGAATCCAAGTTTGAGGTGTTTGGATCACAAAGAAGAACGTTTGTGAGACGCAGAACAAATGAAAAGATGCTGGAAGAATGCCTGACGCCATCTGTTAAGCATGGAGGATGTAATGTGATGGTCTGGGGTTGCTTTGGTGCTGGTAAGGTGGGAGATTTGTACAGGGTAAAAGGGATTCTGAATAAGGAAGGCTATCACTCCATTTTGCAACGCCATGCCATAACCAGTGGACAGCGCTTGATTGGAGCCAATTTCATCCTACAACAGGACAATGACCCAAACACACCTCCAAATTGTGCGAGAACTATTTAGAGCAGAAGCAGGCAGCTGGTATTCTATCGGTAATAGAGTGGCCAGCGCAGTCACCAGATCTGAACCCCATTGAGCTGTTGTGGGAGCAGCTTGACCGTATGGTACGCAAGAAGTGCCCATCCAACCAATCCAATTTGTGGGAGCTGCTTCTGGAAGCGTGGGGTGCAATTTCTCCAGATTACCTCAACAAATTAACAGCTAGAATGCCAAAGGTCTGCAATGCCGTAATTGCTGCAAATGGAGGATTCTTTGACGAAAGCAAAATTTGATGTAAAAAAAATCTTATTTCAAATACAAATCATTATTTCTAACCTTGTCAATGTCTTGACTCTATTTTCTATTCATTTCACAACGTTTGGTGGTGAATAAGTGTGAGTTGTCATGGAAAACACAAAATTGTTTGGGTGACCCCAAACTTTTGAACGGTAGTGTATGTAGACCTGTATGAATGTACAGTATGTATAACCATTAATTTGAGGTGATGATGATGCATTTTTTTGTAACACTTTGCCAAGGCATGGGATTAGGACTTGGTATCAGTAAAATCACTGACTCGAATACAAAAAAAACGTTACAGGCCAGAGAGTACCAGGGTTGTTTATAAACTACAATGAGAGATGTACACATTTGGAAAAAAACAAAGACACAGTGCAACTGACATGTTAACTGATTAGATGCGTGGTTTAAATGTGAAGCGCCCAGCACCCGCCAGCCAAGGGAATGCCCAATTAGCAGATGTGCTCTGGCACTAAAACTGTCAGTACCTCTAACCTTCTGATCGTAAACTCGTCCTTGAACTCACCCATAAGGTAAAAGCATTTATAATGTTAATTGTGTCTTTAGTGACAGTCCTTTTATTTGTGTAGGTTGTAGGTGGGAAGATGACAGAGACTGGAAAATTTGGAGCCTTCATCACCAAAGTAAAAAAAGGAAGCCTGGCAGATGTTGTGGGACATCTAAGAGCAGGTGAGCAGGTTTACTGCAATCCCTGGCAAATTTATTTATTCATGTGCAAATAATAATCAATGAATCGGTTTTATTTCAGTGGCGTATGAGACTTTTTTTTTACACATTTACATATATATATATATATATGTATATATATATATATATATATATATATATATATATATATATATATATATATATATATATATATATATATATATATATATATATATATATATATATATATATATATATATATATGTATATATATATTCTCGCATCTCGCCCATTTGGGGGATGGCTATGTCAACCACAACGGCTTTCCTCTGTGGTGGTGGACAAAGAGCAGAGGAAAGCCGTTGTGGTTGACATAGCCATCCCAAATGATGGTAACATTAGGAAAAAGGAACATGAGAAACTTGAGAAATATCAAGGGCTCAGCGAAGAGCTGGAGAAGACCTGGAGAGTTAAGACTTCAGTGGTACCTGTGGTCATTGGAGCACTAGGGGCAGTAACCCCCAAACTGGAGGAGTGGCTGAAACAGATCCCAGGAAAAACATCTGACATCTCAGTCCAGAAAAGTGCAGTACTAGGAACAGCAAAGATACTACGTAGAACCCTCAAGCTCCCAGGCCTCTGGTAGAGGACCCGAGCTTGAGGGGAAAAAGAGACCACCCACGGGGGGTGAGGAAAAAAGTTATATATATATATATATATATATATATATATATATATATATATATATATATATATATATGTGTGTGTGTGTGTGTGTGTGTGTGTGTGTGTGTGTGTGTGTGTATATATGTACAGTGGGGGAAATAAGTATTTGACCCCTTGCTGATTTTGCAGGTTTGCCCACTTACAAAGAATGCAACGACCTACTATTTTAATCATATGTACATTCTAACAGTGAGAGACAGAATCCCAAAGAAAATTCCAGAAATTCACATCATATGAATTTATAAAAATTGATAACCGTCTGATGAGGGAAAACAAGTATTTGAACCCCTGGACAAACAGCATGTTAATATTTTGTAGAAAAGCCATTACTGGCCAGCACAGATGTCAAACGGTTTTTATAGTTGGTGACAAGCTTTGTGCACATTTCGGCAGGGATGTTGGCCCACTCCTCCCTGCAGACAGCCTCCAAATCATTCAAGTTCCGAGGTTGTCGCCTGGCAACTCGAATTTTAAGCTCCCTCCAAAGATTTTCAATTGGATTATATATATATATATATATATATATATTAAAAATAATAATAATAATAAAATAAATAAAAATCCTCACCCCCCCGTGGGTGGTCTCTTTTTCCCTTCAAGCTCGGGTCCTCTACCAGAGGCCTGGGAGCTTGAGGGTTCTACGCAGTATCTTTGCTGTTCCTAGTACTGCACTTTTCTGGACTGAGATGTCAGATGTTTTTCCTGGGATCTGTTTCAGCCACTCCTCCAGTTTGGGGGTTACTGCCCCTCGTGCTCCAATGACCACAGGTACCACTGAAGTCTTCACTCTCCAGGCCTTCTCCAGCTCTTCTCTGAGCCCTTGATATTTCTCAAGTTTCTCATGTTCCTTTTTCCTAATGTTACCATCATTTGGGATGGCTATGTCAACCACAACGGCTTTCCTCTGCTCTTTGTCCACCACCACAATGTCCGGTTGGTTCGCCATTACCATTCTGTCTGTCTGGATCTGGAAGTCCCAGAGGATCTTGGCTTGGTCATTCTCTACCACCTTTGGAGGTGTTTCCCACTTGGATCTTGGGACTTCCAGTCCATACTCTGCACAGATGTTCCTGTACACTATTCCAGCTCCTTGGTTATGGCGCTCCATGTATGCTTTACCTGCCAGCATCTTACACCCTGCAGTTATGTGCTGGATTGTCTCAGGCCCTTCTTTGCACAATCTGCACCTGGGGTCTTGTCTGGTGTGGTAGATTTGGGCCTCTATTGCTCTGGTGCTCAAGGCCTGTTCTTGTGCAGCCAGGATCAGTGCCTCTGTGCTGTCCTTCAGACCAGCTCTTTCTAGCCATTGGTAGGATTTCTGGATATCAGCCACTTCAGCTATGTTTCGGTGGTACATCCCATGTAGGGGCTTGTCCTTCCATAATGGTCCCTCCAGCACTTCATCTTCCTTTGATGCCCATTGTCTGAGACATTCACTGAGCACGTGATCCGTTGGGGCCTTATCCCTGATGTACTTATGGATCTTGGATGTTTCATCTTGGATAGTGGCTCTCACGCTCGCTCGTCCTCGGCCTCCTTCTTTACGGCTAGTGTACAGTCTCAGGGTGCTGGACTTGGGATGGAACCCTCCATGCATGGTTAGGAGCTTCCGTGTCTTGATATCTGTGGTCTGTATATCCTCCTTTGGCCACCGTATGATTCCTGCAGGGTCTCTGATTACTGGTAGGGCGTAGCTGTTAATGGCTAGGGACTTGTTCTTGCCGTTGAGCTGACTTCTTAGGACTTGCCTTACTCGATGGAGGTATTTGGCTGTGGCTGCTTTCCTTGTTTCCTCGTCAAGGTTGCCATTTGCCTGTGGAATTCCAAGGTATTTGTAGCTGTCCTCAATGTCTGCTAATGTTCCTTCTGGGAGTGAGACCCCCTCTGTGTGGATTACCTTTCCTCTTTTAGTCACCATGTGGCCACATTTCTCAAGTCCGAATGACATTTCGATGTCAGAGCTGTAGATCCTGGTAGTGTGGATCAGGGAGTCAATGTCCCGCTCGTTCTTAGCGTACAGCTTTATGTCATCCATGTAGAGGAGGTGGCTGATGGTGGCCCCATTCCTGAGTTGGTATCCATAGCCCGTCTTGTTGATTATTTGGCTGAGGGGGTTCAGTCCTATACAGAACAGCATTGGGGACAGAGCGTCTCCTTGGTATATACCACATTTGATGGTCACGTGTGCAAGTGGCTTGCCATTGGCTTCAAGTGTGGTTTTCCACTGTTTCATCGAGTTGGCCCATCTCAAATGGGCGATATATATGTGTGTGTGTGTGTGTGTGTGTGTGTGTGTGTGTATCTATATAAGTACGTATACATATATATATACGTATATGTGTATGTATATATATATTTGTGTGTGTGTGTGTGTGTGTGTGTATTTATATATATATATATATATATATATATATATATACGTACATAAATACATACACACACAACCACACACACACACACACAACCACACACACACGCACACAACCACACACACACACACACACACACACGCACACACACACATGAAAATAAACATTAAGTAAAAAAAAATCATTATTCACGTTCCTGTTCATGCAATCTTTGTTCAAGGTGATGAGGTGTTGCAGTGGAATGGCAAGTCATTGCCAGGAGCAACCAAGAAAGAGGTGTACAACATAATTCTTGAATCAAAAGCTGAGCCTCAAGTGGAATTAGTTGTTTCAAGACCCATAGGGTAAGACTGGCTTCATTAATGTGTAAGAATCATTCTATTTGGAAAACAAATCTGACATCTGATATTTTTTCATTTCTCCTTCCTTTATCTGAAAGCTCTATTCACCGAATTATGTCCAAAAACCTCTTGAGAAAAGTTTATAAAGCATATCAGTAAGTAGTGTCAAATTTAATTGGTAGAGCCTGTCCCCTTCAACTTACCTTAAATACTTTAAATGATTGATTTTCCCCTATCATTGTTTTCCTGCTTTTTCCCACCATGTTTAACATACATACCCACATACATACATACGCACATACGTATGTACATACGTACATACGTACGTATGTACATACATACGCGCACACACGCATGCATGCATGCACGTATGCACGCATGCACACATACATACATACATACATACATACATACATACATACATACATACATACATACATAGGCTCAAAATAAGTCATCAAAACTCACTGAATAGCAAAATTGAGAATCAAGCACGGTCCCAAAAAGTATCACACGTGCATCTTTCACGACATTGACTGCAGGTAGTCGGAGGTCGAGGCTCGAATAACATCTCACCTAGCTGGCGAGTAACGAGCTTTGGCTGGCTACTCACGCAGCTATGTTGTGGAGTTGCTCCTCTTACCGTCCCATATGCAACAGTACAAGCACAGACAGATAAACAGCGTGGTGAGATCAAAACAATGTAGGACAATATTGCCGGGCCAAAAAGATCAGAGTGTGGAGCAAGGAAGTTGGGCGTATATTAACCAGTTTGCAGCTTTTTAACTATCAACAAAGATAGCCTTTAATAGCCGAAGTAATTACTCATTCACCGATTAACCAATTGACTAGCGATGGTCAAACATTTTTTTAAAGCCTCTATCCCACTGAGTGGTGAACAATTGAGAGTGTTTTTGAAGGCAACGAATGTTGCATTCTCGTCAGGGTTTGCCAGGGTTCATTCAAGGTCGCAAATGTTCGCTCGACTTTTGCTTCGACAAAAAACCCTCTAAAACAGTTGGCGAAAGTTTGTGAACTTGAACACACCAAAATGAACTCTGATATGAACAAATATTTTTGTACCTTTTCCAACAGTCACAATTGTTCGTCCCTCAGTGGGGTTGGGGCTTACAACATCGGTCATTGAGTGCACTTTTCACGGAATGTATTCGACTTAGCACAGCAAAATAGCAGACAAATTAAAACAAAGTCTGGGCTTTTGAGAGAAAATCTATTTGTTATACTCAACCAGAAAACGTAATTAGGTTACTTTAAAATACGCCTTTGGTCAACTAGGAGGAGTGGCTTATAAGGCTAAATTAGTGCATAATAAATAGATATAGCATCGATAGTGGTATTCCATTATTTTCACAAAAGAATTCTGAGTGTTACTTTTTGATGCCAGCACAATAAATGTTCTCAAAATTACATTTTTTTAATCAATTTTGCTTTAAGCACTGTGAATTGAAAAAATTATAACCTTCGATTATATAAAAAAAGAAAACCTGTTGTTCATTGATTATATTGACATATTTTTATTGTTTAATAAAACGTGTCAGATCTCTGAGATTAACCAGAAAAAAATATGATCTACAAAATTAGAAGGTGGCACCTCAAATGAAGTCATTGCTTCACAAAACTGCTCCACAAAGAACAAACAATGAAAAAACGATCCTCATACATACATGCATACATATTGTACATTATTTAAATATGATCTTTTTTGTGTGTGTGCAACTGTTGCTTGTCTTTCAATTGGTACTTGCTCGTTGAAAGATGACAGACCTTGGGGAATTTCTACTTTTCACAGGGACATTCCTAGAATCCCAGAGTCATCGCATCCTCCTCTTGAATCTAGTAAGTATCCTATATTTGTATTTCTTTTTTAAAATCATGAACTAGGATGTTTAAACATTTGTCTGTTTAAAGAAGCCTCCAAGCAAAATGTCAACTTTTTTTAAATGTTTACTTTCTAATCTTGGAGTGCCTGTTTTACATCATATGGTATTGTACTTACCAACATTTAGCAGGTTCTAGTTCCTTTGAGTCACAGAAAATGGATCGGCCATCTATATCAGTGATGTCCCCAACAAGCCCAGGTACCCTCAGAGATCTTCCTCTGGTGCTACCTGGACAACTGTCGGTAAATACTTACACCAGGGACATAAATAAACCAATACATCATCTTAATTATGTATACTGACAGAGATTAAATGCCTCCAAATAACCTTATAGGTAAAACTGTGGTATGACAAAGTAGGCCATCAGCTCATCGTCAACGTCCTTCAAGCCATAGACCTGCCATCCCGACCGGATGGACGACCTCGGAACCCATATGTTAAAATGTACTTCCTGCCTGACAGGAGGTAAGGACTGCAAAGACACCATGACACAATTTCATATAAGGAAAGCGTGGGTCATTGAACAACCGATCAAGCAAAGCTTTAGTCTGTTAGAGTAGTGATTCAATTGAGAAATTCGTGTCTAT
Organism: Syngnathus floridae; assembly: GCF_059516105.1. Taxonomy (NCBI): domain Eukaryota; kingdom Metazoa; phylum Chordata; class Actinopteri; order Syngnathiformes; family Syngnathidae; genus Syngnathus; species Syngnathus floridae. The sequence continues at coordinate 7,759,964 of NC_142416.1, read as the reverse complement.
AAACGTTCCCTCCGTGTTCTCTAAGAGCACTATGGCTTGCTTTAATATTCCTGTACTCCTGAAGCACCCTCCACAGAACTTCCCGAGGGACACAAAACATATGTGGACTGGTTGAGTGAACTCCCATGCACCCTCGAGGATCCTGCCGAGGGTATAGAGCTGGTCCACTGTTCCACGGCCTGGACGAAAACCACACTGCTCCTCCTGAATCCGAGGTTCGACCTCCTGACGGACCCTCCTCTCCAGCACCCCTGAATAGACCTTACCAGGGAGGCTGAAGAGTGTGATTCCTCTGTAGTTGGAACACACCCTCCGGTCCCCCTTCTTAAAGAGGGGAACCACCACCCCAGTCTGCCAATCCAGAGGCACTGTCCTTTATATCCACACAATGATGTAGAGGCGTGTCAGCCAGGACAGCCCCACAACATCCAGAGCCTTTAAGAACTCCGGACGGATCTCATCCACCCCCGGGGCCTTGCCTTTTTAACTACCTCAGTGACTTCGACCCCAGAGATTGGAGAGTCTCCAGGCCCTGCATCCACAATGGAACGCGTGTCGGTGGAATTGAGGAGATCTTCAAAGTATTCTCCCCACCGACTCACGACGTCCTGAGTTGAGGTCAGCAGCACGCCATCTCCACTGTAAACAGTGTTGACTGCTTCCCCCTCCTGAGACGCCGGATGGTGGACCATAATTTCCTCGAAACTGTCCGGAAGTCATTCTCCATGGCCTCACCAAACTCCTCCCACGCCCGGGTTTTTCCCCCGCCAACTGCTGAAGCCACGTTCCGCTTGGCCATTCGGTACCGGTCGGCTGCCTCCGGAGTCCCACAAGCCAAAACGGCCCAATAGGACTCTTTCATTTTGACGGCATCCCTTACCGGCGGTGTCCACCAGCGGTTCGGGAGGTGCCGCCACGACAGGCAATGAGCATCTTACGGCCACAGCTCCGGTCAGCTGCCTCAACAATGGAGGCACGGAACATGGTCCACTCGGACTCAATGTCCCCAGCCTCCTCCGGGATGTGGGAAAAACTCTGCCGGAGGTGGGAGTTGAAGCTCTTCCTTACAGGGATTCTGCCAGACGTGCCCAGCAGACCCTCACAGTGCGTTTGGGTCTGCCAGGTCGGACCAGCATCTTCCCCCACCATCGGAGCCAACCCACCACCAGGTGGTGATCAGTTGACAGCTCCGCCCCTCTCTTCATCCGAGTGTCCAAAACATCCAGCCACAAATCCGATGACACGACTACAAAGTCGATCATCGAACTGCAGCCTAGGGTGTCCTGATGCCAAGTGCACATATGGACACCCTTATGCTTGAACATGGTGTTCATTATGGACAATCCGTGTCGAGCACAGAAGTCCAATAATAGAACACCACTCGGGTTCAGATCGGGGGAGCCGGGCCGTTCCTCCCAATCACGCCCTTCCAGGCCTCACTGTCATTGCCCACATGAGCATTGAAGTCACCCAGCAGAACGATGGAGTCCCCAGAAGGAGCGCTCTCCAGCACTTCTTCGAAGGACTCCAAAAAGGGTGGGTACTCTGAGCTGCCGTTTGGTGCATAAACAAAAACGCCCATTTTGCTACCTTTACCAGCAGTCACAACAGTTTGCCCCTCAGTGAGATTAAAGCTTTCAAGTGGACATTCATGGTGATCGTCATAATTCAGTGCATTTGATACACGTCAATGACATTTTGTCATCTTTAGCAGATGTCTCCATCAAATTAAGACATTGAGGAGCGTTACCCCAAATTAATTGTACCACTTCAGGAGGTAGACGGGTCATCTAGTAACTAAAGGCTGTCCGAATTGCATTGTGTTCACGTCATTGTGTATTTGGCCAAGACACTTCACCCACCATGCCTTCTGTGTCACTAAAACTGGTGTACGTCAGGTTGTGAATGTTTGGTGATAGTATGATGGGCTGTAGGGCAACCACATAACAGCACCAATGCTTCTGTCAGCCTGCCTCAGAGCAGCTAAGCTATGAAGTAGTCCATCAGCAGTGTCAATTCGTGAGTGCATGAATAACATATCCATTGTGAAACATCTCATGTCCAGAAAAGCACAATATAAATCCCATGCGCTACTGTTATTATTACTGCGCCCCATCTGACCCACGACCATAATGAGGACAAGCAGTATCCAAAATGAAGGGATTGAGGTTTGGTTGTATTTCTGGCCTTTTTGTTTGTTTGCCGTCTTTTATCTGTTGTGTTTTGCAGTTAAACTACAGCTGAAGATCAATTTTACGCGCTTTGATTCTACGTGACTTTTTGTCTAATGCGGTTTGGTCATGGACCAATTATTTTTGTCGTAAACGCATTTTCAAGTAGTATTATAAATGGGCGATATAAAGACCATACAAAGGTAAATGACTAGCACGTAAACCTTAGCGGTAGTGATTTAATTTCTGTGACTAATTTAAAGGTGTTTGATAAAAAGTAGTCAGGCTGTTTGCTTTTTATCACTGTTTATTACAGTGTTACAGATAGCTAAGACTGTTTTTGATTCGGAAAGGTGGAAGTTAGCGGAAGCACCTCATCCACACAGTCACCTACAAATCGAAGAACGTGGCCAGACACTAGCAGAATAAGTGGCAGCTTTATTCTCTCTTCCATCCAATTTGCATAGCATCGAAATAACTTAATCAGTCCGCCTGATGTTGTCATCTGCGTATTGGTTGTCTTTTAATATAAATGTCAATGACTTAGATCAGGCATGTCCAAAGTCCAGCCCGCGGCCCAAATCCGGCCCCCGGTCATATTTCATACGGCCCACAGCTTCGGTCTTATAATGTATTATTCATGGCCCGCCTGCACTGTCAAACTGAATAAAAAAAAAAATCATGAAACTTGAAACTGTAATTCCTCCTATTACGAAAAGGTGGCAGCACCAGCCCTCTCCGCTCATTTCTGCCCTGGCGACTGCAAAGAAAACGAGGAAAGTTGACATTGAGGGCCGTCGCTTTCAAGAGAAATGGGAATTACAATACTTCTTCATTGAAAATCAAGGCAATTGTGTTTGTCTAATTCGTAAAGAGACTGTTGCCTTGTTTAAGGATTTTAACCTAAAGAGACACCATCAGACTAAACATGCTAACACATACGACAAGCTAACAGGGAGTGACTGCGCTGATAAAGTGAAGCAGCTCCAAGCTGAACTGGCATCACAACAGCGATTCATCACGTGTGACAGTGTCAAAAGTAAAAATTACTTAATATTAAATATTACGAAGTGGTCATGTTAATACTGTTGAAGTTATGAACCTGTAGACGTGACACAAACTATTACTTTCTGAAAAATATTGTAAATGACAAGAGCAAAATTCACTTATTTTAAGTTTTAATAATAACAGACAACTTTGCATTACCTGTTTAAAATGTTCATGAGGCAAAAATAATTTTAAACTCTTGTAAATTAAATTATTTCATACAGTTTGTTCAATGTTATCTGACGCTTCAGATATGAATGAAAGGCAGAATTTGTGTTTTTAAAGTTGTTCACATCTGCCTGAGTGGCTTATATTTGGTTATTTTGTCATTTAAAAAATAAAGACAATCGGGACAATGAAATTTGTTTCATAACAGTATGCATTTGCATGAAATTTCTGTAGTTAAAAAATGTCTGAAAAAAGTATTGGCCCCCGGGCCCCTTCACTTTATCAAATCTGGCCCTCCTTGCAAAAAGTTTGGACACCCCTAACTTAGATGTAGGGGGGAGCCTTCACGGTGACTAAGGGCAAACAGACCCCTTAGCTGCCCAACAACATGCCTGATGTAAATTAATGTGACAAAGGACCCCTTCGGCTGCCTAAAAACATGACTTTCTAAAAAAACAAGTGCCACTACCTTCAATGTAACGCGCTTTCGGGTTAACACGAATTCCAAATTTTTTACCCCAAAGTCGAGCATTCGCTGTATATATGACCATAGCAATTTTAATCTTTCTGTTCCAGTGACAAAAGTAAACGTCGGACTAAAACCGTGAAAAAGAGCGCAGAGCCCAAGTGGAATCAGACATTCATATATTCACATGTTCATCGGCGAGACTTTCGTGAGCACATGCTGGAGATCACCGTCTGGGACCAACCAAGGGTCCAGGAAGAGGAAAGTGAATTCATGGGTGAGGTAGGTTTGAGGTTCACCAACCAAGTATTTTTTTAATTGGTTTACCACTCCCTGAACTGTTTCATGGTCACAGCTAACTAATCTATGCTCTATTACATGTACTCCTTGAGGAATATTAGTGTCTTTAATTTTTTCTATGTTCCTTTTCTCAGATCCTGATAGAGTTGGAGACCGCCTTGTTGGACGACATTCCTCACTGGTATAAACTCCAGACACATGATGTGTCCTCAATACCTTTGCCTCAGCCATCCCCATACCTTCCGCGCAGACACGTCCATGGAGACAGCCCAAGCAAGAAACTACAAAGTATGTCTTTTAACAGTCTTATGTCGGCTTGAGAATGTGTGGGGTCTTAGCTTTTATTCCATAACAGTGTTGATTTGTCTCTTGGTGCACAAGATGCAGACCCTCCGATCTGATCATCTTTTGTATGTGTGTGCGTGAGTACAGGGTCACATCGCATCATTGATACAGAGTTTGATGATGGTTTGATGATAATGACTAAAGGTGGGTTGGGGGCATGGTTACTACATGTGTCCTTCTAGCAGCCTATGGGCACCCAGCACTGGGTGAGAGAACATATTATTGCCCCCTTAAACTCTGAAATCCACAACTTGCTGCTAAATCTTTATTTACAAATCATTGTATTTCTATTGGACTGATAGTGTATGGTATTTTGGCTGTAGATTAGTAGTGTATGTACTGTATTTCAGGGGCAACAGTAAAAAGTTCTCCTCCTCTGCTGACTGTAGAATCACCTATCACAATAAGTGCATGTAGCACTGTAGCTTTAGTTCACTGCATTCCACTAAGTCTACTGTCATTGATCCGCATGCCTCAAATATCTGACACACATATATATATATATATATATATATATATGTGTATATATATATATATATATATATATATATATATATATATATATATATATATACATATATACATATATATGTGTATGTATATATATATATATATATATATATATATATATATATATATATATATATATATATATATATATATATATATATATATATATATATATATATATATATATATATATATGTGTGTGTGTGTGTGTCACTCTGAGTTGGTAGAGTGGGTCATCCAGTTATCCAGTGATCACAGGGTCACCGGTTTGACTCCCAGCTTCGACTATGAGAGTGTTGAATACACTGAACACTAATTTACTTCCAGTGGGCCTGCCAGCACCTTGCAGCAGCTGCCCATTAGTGTGTGAATGGGTGAGTTTGAGGCTTTGAGTGCTTTATATATAAGTGCACTCCCATATACTTACACAGATAGGAAGGGTTAAGAAGCCTCGGGTGGCATAGCAGCTTGAGAAAAGTAATAAAAAAAATAACATTTCACCTGCTATGATAACTTCAGATACAGCTAAGCCTCGATTTTAAGCACTTCAATTCTACATGATTTTCTTACGAGGTTTGGTCATGGACCACAATTTATTTCATGAGAAATCAATTTTACTACTAACCTTAAAACATTTGGAAAACAACACGCAACCACCACAGAGACGGCGATCGATAAGGACTGTTATGCTAATGCTGTTTATGCTAATAGGATAGGACGTCCCGACATGATCACTACCCGTAAATAGGACATGGACTCCATCAAAGTTATGCATCTTTGAGACATCCTAGATTTTGCAAGGCAGCAACGGACTAAAGCTGTAAAGCAAAAAGGCATAATGGACTACCGTATTTTCTGGACTATAAATCGCTCCAGAGTATAAGTCGCACCAGCCATACAATGCAAAATAAAGAAGAAAAAGATATACGTCGCACTGGAGTATAACTCGCATTTCTGGGGGAAATTTATTTAATAAAATCCAACACCAAGAACAGACATGCCATCTTGAAAGGCTATTTTAAAAAAAAAAATGGAATCGGCAACAACAGGCTGAACGGTACGGTATGCTAACGTTACATAAGCACAAACCCGGGCAAAATACGGCCCGCGGGCCCTTTGTGCGTCTCTGTCCGGCCCGCAATCATAAATTAGATTTGATTACAACTGAATAAATTTAAAAAATCTGTGTCGTTCATGCAATACAACTGTGCTACTTTTATTTTGAAAGGCGTCGCACTTCCGTGAAGCGTGCGTGCATATGAGCTGTGCGTGTAGGTGAACAGCGCGAAGTAATGCTTCTCTCAAAATGTGTGCTGACACAAAGAAAAGAAAAGTTGACAAGGAGTGCCGTGTTTTCAACAAGACATGGACTGCCAAGTATTTCTTTACAGAACTGAAAGGTAAAGCCGTGTGCCTGGTTTGTGGCACACAGGTCGCTGTGTTTAAAGAATATAATTTGAGTCGCCACTACACGACCAGGCATGAGAAAAAATACATCTTTCTGATAAACAGCGTGTAACAGAGGCTAATGCATTGCTAGGAAAACTGCAAGCCCAACAAGGACTTTTTATCAAACTTCACACCCAGAGATGCAGCGGCTTTGTCATTTGAGGAAACGTTAAAGAAGTTAAGAATAAATTGTACTGATTAATGATTGTTTTTTATTTGACCTATACGCCACAATTTCACATAGCTTAATATGAATATAAACAGAATAATTGTATTCTTCTAATTAACAGTACCAGCTATTTAAATAATTTAGTGCATTTTACAATGGAAGAAAATTGAGCAGGTTTAAGTTATTGTAGGTGTGGCCCTCTGACACAACTCAGGTTTTTCATGTGGCCCCTTGTAAAAATTAATTGCCCACCCCAGCATAAGCACATAAACAAGGAACTGAGAACGTGCCTGATGTAACATATTAAGAGTTATTCAAATATATATAGCATAAATAACAAGTAAACTGGGCCGTGGAGCAGTATTCCAACACGATAACGACCTTAAACACACCTCCAAGACGACCACTGCCTTCCTAAAGAAGCTGAGGGTGAAGGTGATGGACTGGCCAATCATGTCCCCAGACCTAAACCCTATTGAACATCTGTGGGGCATCCTCAAACGGAAAGTGGAGGAGCGCAAGGTCTCCAACATCCACCAGTGATGTCATCATGGAAGAATGGAGGAGGATTCCAGCGGCGACCTGTGAAGCTCTGGTGAACTCCATGCCTAAAAGGGTTACGGCGGAGCTTTAAAATAATGGTGGCCACACAAAATATTGACATCTGGGTTCAATTTTGACATTTTCACTTGGGGTGTACTCACCTTTGTTGCCAGCATTTTACACATTCATTGTTGTATTTTGAGTTACTTTGAAGTAACAATACATTTACTTTGCTATCCAAGCTCTACCGTGACTACTTAACATTGTCTCAAAGTGTCATTTCTTCAGCGTTGTCCCATGACAAGATATAATTAAAACATTGCAGAAATGAGAGGGGTGTAGTCATTTTTGTGAGATACTGTGTATGCAATATAGTTATTTTTTATTACTCTCTTTTTTTACCGTTTGATGAGCATGGTTTTGTTGTAATAATACAATGTCTATGAGTTTTGGGTTTTGATGTTTGAGTCCAAATACACTTTTGTCAACTTCTAATCATTTTTAATAATTATATTGTATTAATACACACTCAGAACAATGATGTTATTCCCCAAATACAAACACGTGTATCTTAGTACACATTTCCTGACTGCAATTTCCCAAAACACTTGTATGCATGGCTCAGAATTTTTTTCCCCTGCTAAGACTTTCTAAATAACGCACTTTCTGGGTTAACGAGATTCCCAAATTTTGGACCCCAAAGTCCGCGTAAAATCGAGGCTTAGCTGTAATGGAAAAATGGTCAATATTTAGTCCCTAAATTGAGAGCAATATGAGTGTCTGAGATGAACATAATCCTCCACAAAATATCCTGGAAAAAACATGGTTGAGTAGGGAAGGCTTTAACCATTGTTGCTACCTTAGGAAAGGCTCCAGACTCTTACAACCCCTGCTGCATGTCACATCATTTCAAGTTAAAGCAAGTAATTTACCACTTATCTCACAGAAAATTGCAGTAAAAGCTATTTTCTTGCTTGCGAATTGGCCATTTGCCTGTGAAACGTCTAGATATTTTGCAAAAGTATAACCTCTTAGGGTAGTGAGCAGTGTAACACTCAAAACTAATGTGTCCGTATCAAAGGTTACACATCTGAACTCTTGGCGTGTGTGCGTGTGTGTGTGTGTGTGTGTGTGTGTGTGTGTGTGTGTGTGTGTGTGTGTGTGTGTGTGTGTGTGTGCGCGTGCGTGTTTCAATGGTTTTGCAGGAGGAGAGCGTAATTCAAGGGAAAGAGAGCGAGGCAGTACGTTGGCTGTGCCTGAACAGCAGCGCACCCTCCAGCATCGCTCTCGCTCTGTATCTCCTCACAGAGAGGATTCCTGCAGGGCGAGGTCGCGGCCTGCACATGTGCCCATGCAAAGGTCAGTATAACATGCCACCGCAAATCGGTCAATGTCTGTGTTAAAAATATATGAACATAATACCATGTTTTATTATGTTATACATCAAACTTGTCAAAACTCTTGACCAGTATGCCATTACATCTTCCCTGATGAGCACTTTACTAAATTGCGTGGAACTGGTCTACGTAGCGAGTGTATAAAAGTTGTAAACACATGGGGCCTTGACTTACTAAGATCACAAACGGGAGATGCTAAAATGCATTTTCACCCCCACAGGCTGTGCATGTTGTCTGTGGACGTGTTGCACATGATCTACTAAGATGGAAATCTTTTACTAAGATCACAAATAACAAGCTCGAAATTGCATGTTCACTCAAACAGATTGGACATGCGATTGGCAACTGGTGTAAAATTTGTGGCAACTGCTGTATTTGAAAAAAGGGATTTTTTCCCCATGAGTTTGTTCTGATGGTTTCCACCAAGGAGCATTTTAGGGAGCACTATGAGCGCAAAAGGAAGTCTGAAGTGATGGAGCTGGATGTGTCAGTGGAATAGGCAAACATACTACTGAGTTACAAAATATTTTCGTAAAGCCAGCATTCTGGTCAAGACCCTGAGAGGGTATTCCACCCTTTTCCGACTGAGGACCATGGTCTCAGCTTTGGGGTTGCTGACTTTCATCCCAAACGCTTCACACTCTGCTGCAAACTGCTCCAGGGAGAGCTGAAGAGCACCTCATTGTCTCCAAAAGCAGAGATGCAATGCTGAGATCACCAAACCGGACATCCTCAACACCTCAGCTGCGCATAGAAATTCTGTCCATAAAAGTTATGAACAGAATCGGTGACAAAGGGCAGCCTTCGCGGAGTCCAACCTTCACTGGAAATGAATCCGACTTACTGGTGATCCTGAAGGGGGGATCCTTCCATCTGTGGTCCCTTCTCAAGGTTTCTCATTTTCCCCTGGCAGGGTTTTTTTGAGTTTTTCCTTGCCCTTTTGGGAGCTTATGATCAGGGGATGCTTTGAGAATAATTGTCAATTTTTGGCTATGTGAAGCCCTTTGAGACTGTTTGTGATTTAGGGCTATACAAATAAACTTGACTTGACTTGACTTGACTGCCGGAAATGCAGACCAAACTCTGGCATCAGTGATACACGGACCGAACCGCCCTTATCAGTAACTCCCCAGGGGGCACGCTCTTCTCCAGGTCCACAAAACAAATGTGGACTGGTTGAGCAAACTCCCATACACCCTCAAAGATCCTGCCGAGGGTATAGAGCTAGTCCACTGTTCCACGGCCAAGGTAAAAACCACAGTGCTCCTCCTGAATCCGAGATTCGACCTCCCAACGGACCCTCCTCTCTTGCACCCCTGAATAGATCTTACCAGGGTGGCTGAGGAGTGTGATTCCTCTGTAGTAGAACACATCTTCCAGTCCCCCTTCTTAAAAAGGCCAATGTTCACACTTTCAAATGATCACCTCTTCAACATTACAAGGAAATCACAATGTCCCATCGCTAGTGAGCTATTATTAGAACAGGCCAGTGTTGACCTATGTAGTCCTTGGGGGCTCCCTTGCACCCGTGAGGACCAGGTTGGTGATCCCTGCTCTAGAGCCTGCTCACTTATTTATATCTTCCGAAGTCCCCAAAAGACCAGCATGTTGTAAGTGCAAAGCTCAGGAAGGAACATATGGTGGTACCACTAAGTCAGCAAGATAGGAAGTTGCAAAGCCATCTATTATTTCATGAGTAATTAGTAAAACTACAAATCACATTTCATGCAGAGTGGGAGCCAGTGCAAGTTGATAACGAGAATGGAACATGATCCAAGTTTAGTTTTGGTCATGAGACTTGCTGCAGCATTTTGTACTCACTGCTGACTTTTAATACTCAACAGTGTTGTGTCAAATATAATTTGATTTTTGCTGAGTCACCCCGGGGAGTCTAATTTTGTCAAAACTGACCCTTGTGTTGTATATGGCAGGATCAATAATCAACTCAGTTCTCTCGGGGTTAAAAAGCAAATAATTACAGCGGTGTTTCACAACCACTGTGCCACCAGTGTGCCGTGAGAGACGTTCAGCTGTGCCGTGGGATTGTCCAATAGTAATTACGGAGCGCATTGTAAACAGGATCGCCAAACCACTCGGCAGTTCGCGCAAGGCCTGGTCAGCCACTTGCTAATCGAGAATCGGAGAATCTTGAGATTTCATATTGTGTCGGTCTGATTGTATTGCATCGGCACATATTCAGTTTATGCTGTGTGCTTTTGCTAACAGTGACAGACAACTATGACGGTTGTGGTGCGTTTGCGGTCCAATGAAAATCAGAGCATACAGTTTATCCGGAGAACCTGGATTGGTTATTTTTCACATACATTAAATAAACAGTCAAGTCGAGACACCTCGACTGTGATAGCCACTCAGCTGCTGTCAGAACAGCAAGTGACTTTTTTCTTATTGTTGCAATATTTATAGACCTAGTATAAAACGGTAAACAAAATCACGTTGATTCTTTTATTTTAATCACAATCACTTTAAATAGTTTATTTCTTACACCGTCTAAAACCTTTTTAAAAAAAACTGTCACTTTTATCTTAAAAAAGGAATACAATTTAAAGAATACTTAGTATTCATTTCTATTAAGTTATTCGACTCTCCATACATATATAGGAATAGGACTTCACGTCTTTCGTTGTAATATAACTTATTTTAATGTAGGAGCTTAACAGATTTTTGTTGGCGGTGTGCCGCGAGATTTTTTCCAATGAAAAGGTGTGCCGTGAATGAAAAAAGGTTGGGAAACACTGAATTACATTGTCTAATCTCAAGAAGATACACGTCCACATTACAGCAAGTGCATGGTTTCTTACTTCTGCAGGCATCTGTAGTTGAATGTCATCACTTATATTAGATATAGCAACATACTCTACATCATTTCTTAAGCAGTGGTGGAATTTTAGTCCGATTTAATGTCAAACTTAGAACTGTGTCGATTTACTAACCACACTTGGAATTATTGGACAAAGGCTTTCATATAAAAACACAGGGTTTTTGTAACTTATTAAAGCAAGACAGCATTCTTGCCCATCAGTATTGCCACACGCACGCGCACACACGTACCCCCCACACAAACACATAGTCAAGACTCGGACACACGAACATCTCCATATAAGTTATTGGGAGACTTGTTACCAGGTCGAATCCAATGAAAGCACAGGGGAAGTGCAACTTTGGAAGACCCTGGAGCACTGCACAGAAAGCTTTACTTTCCCTTCTTGTGCAAGACAAAACATTGACTCTGGTTGTGTTGTTGGTCTCCTTTTTCTTTCTGCTGCATGTCTAATTGTAACTTAATAGAATTAACCTATAATTCATCAAATTGTCTGACAACCACCATTTACATTTGTTTGGATATTTCATTTGTTTCACGGACAAGCATCCCATTGGATACTTTAATGTGTTTATGTCATCATGAAATGTACAAATATTTTTAATGAACTGTACCACATTTCAACATTTTGTTCAAAAAGGTTAGGGTTAGGAATTAATTTGTGTTCATTGTACTGTAACTGTATTTGCTTGTGTTTTGTATTAGTAATTCTGAACTTTTGATATCAGGAGCCTGGATGAGATCCATCAAAACCGCCACCACTCCCAGTCGCCTTCCCATTACCACGACTCCCATTTAGAGCATCAGCGCTCCGGTGACTCAGACTACGAGTACTCTGAAGACAGGTAAACTTTTTAGGTATTTAGATTTTGTGGATGACACTGTGCTTAACATTTATTTGCTAACATCGAATGTATTATTATTATCATTATTATTGTATTTTCTGTACTATAAGCGGCTACATTTTGCACAAGCTTTGAACCCTGCGGCATAGTCCAGTACTGCTCATCTAGTATGAAGTTTTCATGATTTTTATGATATTGTATGATTATTCTTTTGCATATTCTCTTATATATGAAAATTAAACATTAAAATACCTGCATTTTATAGTCCAGTGTGTCTTATAGTATATGAACAAAACAAGATTTTCCCCTAATTTTAGCTGGTGCTGCTAATAGTCCAGAAATTACTGTATTAATGTGTTGATTAAAAGAATTAACAAAGAGCGAGGTTTAAAGATTCTTATTCCTTGTGTAAAAAGCACAATTCAGTCGAAAGCAATTGTTTTCAAAATAGAGTCTAATTTCATTTGCAAATTATCTTCTATCTGCATAGTATCGACAGTGGGCAACTAGTGATTGCCACATAGTTCTATTTCAATGTCAGTGTACTGCACAGTATATTTAATAATGGCTCAGAGTGATGATATATGTCATGTTTTTTCTCATTCATAAAATCACATGCCTGTCTAAGTTGCCATCTTCTTCTGTTGTGTTTTTTCGGGCGATTTTTCATTTGTTCACCCATTGTGATGGCAATGATAGTGAGGCCCTGGAGGTGAACAGGTCAATCCGAGGTGGGAGTGCAGAGTGCCTACACACAAACAGGTAAAAAAAAAAAAGAGATAATCAGTTTGTCCAGTTTTATTTTACACTATACCCTATTTTCTAACCATTCATCCTCAGTCTATCCTTGCAACATTTAACACACTATGTTGGTATTGTTGCAAACTATGTGTGTGCCTGTTTGTGAGTGTCGGTGTCTTTTATCATTAATGTTTTGTGAGTGTCTACTGGTAGATTATCAATAGATTCCAATAGGTTTAAATGCACACTTTACAACTAATATAATAGTATAATCAAGAAAGTCACTGTGTGAAAAGATTACTGCACAAGTTGTCCTCAAAGAAAGCAAATTTCTTTTGATGAACATGTTTTATGTGTTTTATGTTGTCACTCACGACAGTTGTATACGTGTTCAACTTTTTTGTCTTTGTGCATGGCCTTCGTTCATACAAGCAGGGGTGCATGTAAACCTAGCAACACACTCCCTCCCAAAATGCCCCTGTTAGTAAATGGCATCCATAAAGACATGTACAGGTAAGCACAAAAGGGCTGTCCTTGTTCCCTCTTTGTTTGCTTTGTCTAGTTTTTGTTCATTTGTGCAGTTTGTGAGCCATTTTGTTGCTACAGCTTTTTTTCTCAACACATGAAATGTCCCTCTGGCTGCTTGTGTTGGTGCCAACTGGTTTTACCATATTGTTGCTTTTGTCAACAATGATGGTACTGTGGACCTTCCCTATGTATCTCCTCACCCTTTGACCCAGTGTTTTAAGCAAAAAATGCTGAGGTCAATGTCATTGAAAACACCACTGTACTGGGGTTGGGTTGCTTTGTTACGGACCTTTGTCGATCAGGTCAAGGATTTCCATTGTCTTAAACTTTAAGACTCTTAAAATTTTGGTGTTAGGTTGTGGTGTTGTGAATTAAGGATGTTCAAACTTACCTCACAGCCAGCATAATTCAAGACAGACAAACTTCAGGTCCAATGTATTTACAATTTTCATTCTCCCTGCATCCAGCTACAGTTCACCTTTTTTAGCAAGTAGATATTAATTAAGTTTCAGTATATATAAGTATGTTACAGAATATACAATCTTTTTGGGTTCACGCCAGAGCTGTCAGGATCAAATATTTTTATGGATTATTTGATCAATTATTCCATTGACTAGTCACATAACGTTTTATATTGCGTGAATGTGTATTACAAAACAATTGTTTTTTTCTGATTACTGTTTATCAGCCAATTAACCAACCATTAACCAATTATTATTGTTTATTTGGTATTATTCAGTGGCTAAAAACAACAACAATTAAGCATGATCACAAAAAAGAATTGTTTCTGTACTCTCTGACCTTTTGGAAAATTATTCTCTTACTGGTTCAGTCATTATTTTCCAAGGTAAAAGCAGATAGTTGTCTTATTTTGATTAAACACAAAAGATAGTCAGCTTTCATGGTCTACATAAATCAAATAATCCTGTTAAGAGGTTGAAATCGGAGCATTTAAAAAAAGCCTTACTTGATTATTGAAATTGTTGTCTGTGGAGTTGCGGTCAATTACAAGACGAACGAGACGAAGGCAAGTTATGTCTCTTTTACTCTCCACACAAAACTGACTGATAATACATCAACTGCAAGCAAAAGAGGTAAAAGGATGCAAAAAGCTGATAACAGAGCTGTCAACCAATAGAGATGCATTTCAACAATTTGACTCAATTTTCGCATTCTCAACATTGTCAAGTGTTAAGCATTCCCTCTAACATTGATATTTATATTGAATTTGGGTTATATTTTACCCCCAAAATTAAATGACAACTTGATTTGCTTGCAAGATCACAATCAGTGTTTATATGTAGTATAGGAACATTGAAAAAAACAAAAAGACACAAAATAGGCAAGCACAGACGTCATATAAGTATTGATTGATAAGTGTGACATGTTCAGAAATGTCACACATATCAAGGCAAACTTATCAAATGCTGTTAAATCAGAAACATTTAGGCAGCTATCATGGTACTTTCTGTTTGCACCCACATTTGAAACCAATTCGCACTACTTCAGGTGCACCACTTAACAGACTGATGCTAACTGCACAATTGACACAGCGTAAGATAAAACAAATAAATAAACAAACAAACAAACAAACAAACAAACATAAAACAAACATTGAGCGAGAACGTCTGGGCTATTCTTACATAATAACTTTACACTATGTTGTTTGTCATCCAGTTCGGCTTTTCATTTTTGAACCATTCCTGTTTTACCGAGCTGAGCTGTAACAATGAACGCAGAAGTCAATTGGAAATCATGTTTTGGTGTCACCAATTGATGCGAGTGGTGCTCAAAGCTTTGTCGTTTCCACACTGGTGTTCCCTTCACATACTTTCTTTCTGTTCACATCTTTTAGATGCATGCATCATTTGGTCTTTTTTTTTTTTTTTTGCCTTTCTTTGTATATTTCACTTTTCATGGGCATGGATGGTGTACAGCTCCACCCTCCCCGCATGCCTAAAAAGCAAGCTGCCCCAAAGGCAAGAGGGAGGCAACAACGTGCATCGTAGTATCTTTGCACACCGTGTCCTCAGGTTCACTGATGAGGTCACAGTTAGGTAAGAAAATGCCTCTTCACATATTCTCTGCTCGTCTTCTGACTACCCCCAACGTGCCCTTCCTTCAACGCACAGAGGCTTAAGCTTGCACTTGACATTGCAAATGACGGCATTAAATGAGCACTAAAATCTTAAGCCTTTTTATACCTCCATGTAAGGCCCTCAGCCTGAAACTATGATGTGCAATGTCATGCGATGGTACTGAGCCAGCCATCTGTGTTGTCTTTGTGTAGCATGACATGACAACCAAAAGCAGTAGCAGTCATATGCATCTGATAATAAGATAAAAGCTAGCTTCTCTTCCCTCGCTCACGTGCAGATACTTTTCCACTTAGACCCTGTTCACATGGCAACTCACCAACCTTCTATTTGAGTGCTCTCACAGTATATGCAAGGATGAATGGCTTTGATAAATGGCCTTCGAGTCATTCCATGTTACCCCACTGTCTGATTGCCGTCCTTATTCTGTCGTCATCTCATGTTTGTTTCTCTGTTGTACTTCTCATAATTATTCAATTTTTCCATTCACATACCCCCCCCCCCCCCCCTAATTTTCTACATTACTTCCACCTTGTCTCCTGTCCTCCTTCATCGCTCCTCGTTGATTTCTACCTTACTTCTCTCTGCTGCTATGCTGTGGTGGTGCAGTGACCTGCAGCCATCGTTGGATAGAGTGAGGAGTGCCAGCACCACATGTTTGAGACCAGACAGCAACTTTCACTCTTCTGACAAAGACAGGTATTAAGAATAAATAGTTCTCATGTGCACACACCAACCTAACATCATTCGTACAAATATTCATGTCATTCATTTTATGTCCCCACTCTAGTTTGTGTCATGCTACAATCCATACACAGTTTATTTCTCATTGACATCACAATAACTAACCCTTCAAATGGAATGTGTAATCTTCAGAATTTTTTTATTTTCAAAGCAGCAATATACTATATTGTAGTTAAAGTGGTTGTCGCTGACAAACTCTATCATTGATTAATTCAGGCTAATGCCTGGCTACCTTTACACGAAACAACGGGGGAATTATTTGATAGTGAAAAACTCTAATGAATGTTTGGAATTGTTAATCACTTCTTGAACCAAGTGAGGAAAAACAGCTGTTGAATGAGTAACAACTCATGTGAAGGAAAGTCGAACTACATCCACACAGACCGCTGCTATAGCAAACTCCCCCGGGTAGAAGTACTGGCAAGATAATTAATTGCCCATGACAATCCTGTATGTCAGCTATGTCCAAAGTCCGGCCCGCGGGCCAAATCCGGCCCCTGGTCAGATTTCATACGGCCCGCAGCTTCAGTCTTATACATTAATATATATTATTTATGGCCCGCCTGCACTGTCAAACTGACAAAAAAAAATCAGGAAACTTGAAACTGTAATTCATCCTATTACCAAAAGGTGGCAGCACCACCCCTCTCCGCTCATTTCTGCCATGGTGACTGCAAAGAAAACGAGGAAAGTTGACATTGAGGGCCGTCGCTTTCAAGAAAAATGGGAATTACAATACTTCTTCACTAAAAATCAAGGCAATTGTGTTTGTCTAATTTCTAAAGAGACGGTTGCCTTGTTTAAGGATTTCAACCTAAAGAGACACTATCAAACTAAACATGCGAACACATACAACAAGCTAACAGGGAGTGACCGCGCTGATAAAGTGAAGCAGTTCCAAGCTGAACTGGCATCACAACTGATTCTTCATGCGGAGCTGTGAGTCAAAAGTAAAAGTAATTATTACTTAATATTAAATATTACGAAGTGGCCATGCTAATACTGTTGATGTTATGAACCTGTAGACGTGACACAAACTATTACTTTCTGAAAGATATTGTGAATGACAAAAGCAAAATTCACTTGTTTTAAGTTTTAATAATAACAGCCAACTTTGCATTACTTATAACTCCTGTTTAAAATGTCCATGAGGCAAAAATAATTTTAAACTCCTGTAAATTTAAGGTATTTCATACAGTTTTTTAAATGTTATCCGACTCTTCAGATATGAATGAAAGGCAGAATATGTGTTTTTAGAGTTATTCACATCTGCCTGACTGGCTTATATTTGGTTATTTTGTCATTCAAAAATAAAGACAATTGGGACAATGAAATTTGTTTTCTAACAATGTGTATTTGCATAAAAAATTTGTAGTTAAAAAATGTCCGGAAATACTATTGGTCCCCGGGCCCCTTCACTTTATCAAATCTGGCCCTCCTTGCAAAAAGTTTGGACACCCCTGCAGTATGTAGTCCAGTGGTTGTCAAACATTTTAGATCTAAAAAATGCTCTCAATATGAGCGCCATTAAAAAAATAAAAATAAAAAAAGGTAAAGACCCAATGATTGTCACACACACATCTGGGTGTGGTGAAATTTGTCTCTGCGTTTAACCTATCCCCGAAGAGTGCAGTGAGCAGCAGCGGTGCCGCGCCCGGGAATCATTTGGTGATCTAACCCCCCAATTCCAACCCTTAATGCTGAATGCCTAGCAGGGAGGCAATGGGTCCCATTTTTATAGTCTTTGGTATGACCCGGCCGGGGTTTGAACCCACAACCTACCAATCTCAGGGCAGACACTCTACCACTAGGCCACTGAGTTGAGCCAGTAGTGCCTCCACCACACTAAAATAGAGGGGGGGGGGGAGTAATCCTCATGAATATTTATTAAGGAAGTCAATTTCAAGTTACACGCATATATACAGAAAAGTGCACGTTAATTGTACCTAGAAGGTAAATACATTTGAATTGTACATATATGTAACATTTATTGAACTGTCATTCCAAAAACAATGACATGATGCAGTTTAAACTTGAGGGAGCCTGCGTAACACTTTGAGACTCAGATACAAAACTTACAAACCTCACCAAATAAGCTAGTTTGCACTTTGAGTCTCAAATTGTTCATACTTTGGTGTTTTAATCAGGTAACCAACTAGTGGTCTGCCGTGCACTGGATCATTTGAATGAATTTGTGGAGGTTTGCTGCCTCCAGACTGAGCCACACTAGTCATGCGGTGTATTCAGTCTCTTCCATGCATCTGGTTCTTCACCTCCCGCTACTCCACATATTTCCAGGTGCTTCAATTCATTGCCCTGCAAGAGCCCCTCAAATCCCCGGATCTTAGTAGAACACGTGGCCTCTGCGGAAGACAGGTATCAGGCCTGACCTTTCTGCTGTCCCCGCTCCAACATACGTATATGCTGCCACTTGCTGCTTGCCTGCTTATATCTTTCTGCTGACACTTGCCCTGCAGACTATCTTCCATTATAGGATATTGTTGTTGTAGTCATCTGCACTGTTTGGACCCTTTCTTGTAAACATTTGTGGGCTGAGGCTGTTGTAATCTCCCGTTTGTTTTCACCAGTGTTTACGACTGTGTACTCAATCTGAATTGGTGCAATTTTGTCATAAGCTCTTTCTTGTAAAATGTTGGTTGGCTGTGCAATGATTGCCTATATTCCTTTCTGATTGAACCAAATTGTCAGCCTGATATGTACGTACATATCGACAAGTATTCATTTTTTAGTTTTGTCATTGTCATTGCCATATCATGTTTGTTTCTCCTCTTCTCTTTCTGGGCTGTTACTGTTTACCCTAACAGGGAGTGTAGCAATGCATCAAGTCCAGACTGTCTAAAAGGCAGCAAAAAAACCTTGGAGGGTGACAGGTGAGACCATTCATCCTCCCATATGCCATATTCCATATTCTTCTTGCCTCACTTGATCAATTTAGCAATATTTTATATTGTTATGTATTAATTGTAGCCTTTAATGGTTGCCATAAAGCATAAACTAAAGCTCTTCCAGCTTCCAACAAACCATCACTATCTCGTGGTTATGAATATATACGTACATAGTCTGAATAAAATTTACATACCGCAGACTTTAGCAACGTACAGATAATGGTATAACACCAACAGCATTTTTTGGAATATATTTTGCAAAGATTTCTCTTTTTAATTTTCATTATTTTGTAAACGGCAGTCGCATCCAGCCCACCTCTATCCTCAGGGGCAGTAGGGGCAAAGGTTGGCCACTGAGACCCTTTGGTCAGACAGCTTTGGCTGGGTCCTCTCCAAACTCTCTGCAGACAGACAGGTGCATGCTATTGTCAGCAGGAGGTCTCTCCTACTGTGTGGTCCTATTGTTGCTCATTTTGTATCCACAAGAACCCCATTAAATCATCACACCTCAAAATTTGTAACATGCTGTACAACCTTTGAGTGAGCTGGGTGGGTCAATTCTCTTAAATTCTAAAACTCTACCTGAACCCACCACAACTATTCAAAGCTTTCCTAAATATTGCTTGCATAATGTATATGCTGTCCATAGAATTACTCTCCATATAAATTCTCAGTTGGGGTGTGTAGAAATGTTGGCATATTGTGTTTACTGTACATACCAACTCGGGGCCCTATTTTCATAGACCGGCACACATGCACTTGGCGTAAAAACTGTTGCATCTTTGTTTATGTGGTCGGGCATAGACGCACCGACGCAGGACCCGGCACGGAAGGCTTCACAGCGGCCAACTTTGCATCATTCTCAAATGGCGATCTTGTTGAAATTTCTTATAAATGTAATTTATGCGTATCATATCTCAGCCATGTGTACCGTGCACTTCACCTGGGCTGAATTTTTAAGGGAATGAGGACAGCTCCCTTGATTGGCCAAGAATCAAGATATCAATATCGGTTCTGTTCTTCACCCCCTCAACAGCACAAATGCTTATTTTCCTATTTCTACCTGCGGCTGTTTACAAAATGCCAAAAGGTAGAAAACATCACCCAGCCATGCGCACATTTAGACTGCACATTGTGCTAAACTTGCGCTGGGCACAAAAATTGGGCTCTGTCTCCCTCTTGCCTCTCCCCTGCCTGTTTGCTAATTTGTCCTGTTCCCTCCCATTTTTACCAGATCATCTCTTTTGATTTTGTCTGTCTAATCTTGTTTCGCCTCCGAATAACATTTTTGGTGTTTTCTTCCACTTCTTAATCTCTTTCTGTCTTAATGTCTCTGTCTGCCAGAACACACCCTCATGGTAGCCCTTCCTCCCCAATGGGGACTCCCTCATCAGGCCGCAGGGGCCGGCAGCTTCCACAACTCCCGGCTAAGAGCAGCAGCATAGAACAAGGTAAGGTATGACGTGTGGATGCAAGTACTCTGTTTGCTTTGTTCGAGGGACAAAAGTCAAACATTGTTGCACCACTACTACTACCACGACCACTACTACTACCACTACTACTACTCCTACCAATAATAATAATAATAATAATAATAATAATACAATGACTACTACTACTACTATTACGACTACTACTACTATAAATACTAATACTACTAATACTACTACAACTAATAATAATAATAATATCAATAATCATCGTCATCATAACAGCAGTACCCCTCCATGAGCCATCACCTTATGGTAGAGGTGTTTCTGTGTTCCACTGATTCTAGGAGCTAAGTTGTCTGGGACTTTATGCCCCTTTAAGGATCAGGGAATAAACAGTTTGTAGGCGAGGGATCAGACAAAGCACGGGTCAAAAAATCCCTATGGGGGACACAGACGCCCCACCATTGGAGCCAGGCCTGAAGGTGGGGCTCGAAGGTGAGCAATTGGTGGTCGGGCCAACACGCATGGGGCTCAGGCCTAAAGGACAATCACCCTTCTCATCGGATCACCGAGTGTGAGAAGGGCCATAGAAGGTCGGGTGAGCTTCAGTGGAAGGCAGGACCTTGGCAGTCCGATCTTTGGCTACAGAAGCTTACTCTCAGTAAGAGGAATGTCACTTCTGAGGGACAGAAAGAACATGATCCCAGATAACAGCGGACGAAATGCGTTTTCTTAGCAGAGTGTCCGGGCTCTCCTTTCGAGACAGGGTGAGAAGCTCGATCATCGGATGAGTGATTTCGGGATGAGCTGCTGCTTTTCATATTGGCAGGAAGCGCATTGTTCATCCTAACCAGATACCTGAGCTACCTGGTGAGGATAACTCCCAGACGCCTGCCTGGTAAGGTGTTCCAAGCACGTAGCACTAGTGAGGAGAAATTGTCTTCTGACTGGCTTGTGAACACCTTGGGATTACCCTGGAACAGCTGACAAAGTGGCTGGGGAGAGGGACATTCCCTAATCAAGCTGCCCTCATGACCCAACCATGGATAAGCAGTAGAATATGAATGGATGGATGGATGGATGGATGGATGGATGGATGGATGGATGGATGGATGGATGGACGGACGGACGGACGGACGGACGGACGGACGGACGGACGGATGGACGGACGGTCTCAAGGTTTCTCATAATAGTTCCACAGTCGGGGTTTTGAGTGTTTCTCCTTGCTTTCCTGGGTAAAGAGCAGGGAATGAGGAAAATAATTGTCAACTGTGGCCATGTGAAGCCCTCAGAGACATTCTTGTGATAAGGGCCGTATAAATAAATTTGACTTGACTTGACAGACGGATGGAACAATGGATGAATGGGGCCAGGATGGCTGGAAAGACATTCAGGATGCCCTTTTATTTCTCCTTAATACGTTGCTGAGGTATCAGATCGGGACTCGGTATGGATGGATGCAAATAACAATAATAATTATAATAATAATAATAATAATTTATATGGTTGCCGCATCTGCTTCACAGTTGGTTTGAATACGAGCAACAGTGATTGTCTATATGTGCCTTGAGATTGGCTAGTGACCAGTCTAGGGTGTCTTTGCCAGCATTGGCTGGAATTGACTCCAGCTTTTCAGGTGGATGGTGACCCACCATATTTTCACAAACTGCAGAAATTAGATCATGCTAATACAAGCAGTGAAACAAGACAGTGTTGTGTGTAGTATAAGACAAAACTATGACATATTGTATTGTGAGGATGTGAGTTCAATGTTATCCATATCTTGAGAAATTGTCAGTATGTCTTCTTGACAGATTATACAGTACATTATCATTTAGACAAAAATCAGACCTTGCTTGTTTACATGGCTGAATTAAATTGTCATTGTTGGTTTTATTTTAGCCCTAGCAGTTGAAGAGCGAGCCCGACAGCTGCATATGAAAGTACATTCCTATCGGCCTTCAGCTTCCCATGACCCTGAGTCGGACCTCAAGTATAAACGGGAGGTAAGACTTCTTATTGCTCATCATCTTTAGAAAAATAATCAGGTGGAATCTTTAAAGCAGTGTATGTGTGTATTCAGACCTGACTGTTTGGTCCATTTTGAAAGGACCAGGGTTCGATTCTAACGCTGGTCCGGACCTTTTATGCAGGTGTAAATACACGCAAACAAATCCTGGTGCGGATTAAAGAATCGGACCAAGACCCACTTTTTAAAGTGGTCTCGGTTTGCTTTCAAACGGACTCTGATGAGGTTCGCTTCACGTGTGAATACAAACAGCGTAGATCCGAACCAACAGCACAAATATGCAGAGCAGGAACACGGCGTGTATGTTTTCCTCTATTTCTGGGTTTGTGCTCTGTGTGCCGCCCTGGTCATTGCTGTCCGATGGGAGCATACATCGTCACAAGCGTGGATGTTTATACTTCACTTGCAAAATGTACAGTCTGAATAGGAACCGCACCGAATGAAAAAAATGGATGGATGGATGGATGGATGGATGGATGGATGGATGGATGGATGGATGGATGGATGGATGGATGGATGGATGGATGGATGGATGGATGGATGGATGGATGGATGGATGGATGGATGGATGGATGGATGGATGGATGGATGGATGGACGGACGGACGGATGGATGGATGGATGGAAGTCAACAGCCTGTCTGTGTTGGACTTGAGATATTCACTTTGAAATTATAAATCCATGCTTGTTGTTCTTAGATGTTTGCAGAACAGCGACGTAGCAGCGACAACATGTCTGCGAGGTCGTCAGACAGTGATATGAGCGACATGTCAGCTCTCTCCCGTGCCAGCAGTGCCTCTCGCCTCAGTAGCACCAGCTACATGTCTATCCAGTCAGAACGCCCAGGGGGACGTCTTAGGTCAGTTCTTTTGTTAAGTCATACATTGATTACATTTTTAAATTTTATTTTCTTAGGTTCAACTAAGTTTGGAAATTGGTATCAACATGTTTTGGGGGAATCAGCATGTGTTTGAATCTGTTGCTATTAAAATGCATGCTAATGGCTGTGTATCTTTTCTGTTTTGCATGGCAACTGCTGCATGTTTCCGTCCAACTTTGTGCACTGCTCCTCTCTATCACTTACAAACACATAAAACAATGGCGGGATGAAAACAAACATCACTCAGGTCTAAGTCATTAGAGGAGGAAAAAAAAGACAGGCGCATCTCATGGGGGGTGACTAGGGAAGAGGAGAGGAAGAGGGCAGCAGGAAAAAGACGTTTCTCAGAGGAGTTGAAGCGCAGGAGACACACTGTCGCTGGAGAAACAGAGGAGTCCAGGTAAAAATATATAGATCTTAGAAATAATTTCCTGACTCTTTTTACCTACTACCTAGCTACCTACCTAGCTACCTACCTACCTAGCTGCCTACCTAGCTACCTACCTACCGACCGACCGACCTACCTACCTAACTACCTACCTACCTACCTACCGACCGACCTACATACCCACCTACCGCCCCCTCCCCGTCGCTGTCCCTCCTGTCCTCTCCTTTCCTCTCTCTCTCTCTCTCTCTCTCTCTCTCTCTCTCTCTCTCTCTCTCTCTCTCTCTCTCTCTCTCTCTCTCTCTCTCTCTCTCTCTCTCTCTCTCTCTCTCTCTCTCTCGACATGGACAAACAACCTTATCCCAATGGTCCTAAGCAGAGAGTGATATAGTACAGCTCACTTATTACTGATCTATTTTTTTGTTACAACCGACAGACAAATCATGCCATCAATTTATCACCTGCTAATAATAATTTGCAGCACAGCTCCCTCAAATTACCATGTGGACCAAAACTAGACAAGACAAGTGCAGTCGTTTTAAGGGTCAAGGCAATAAAAAAAACAGCAATCAGAAATCAATGCATTCTTAATCATTTCAGTGATGTGTGTATTTTCTCACTATTTTCAAATAAGTCCTGAGATTTTATAATGCTTATTACCATGCCTAGTTTTAAGTGCAAGTGCATTATAATGCCTAGTTTATTTATTAAATAAACTGAACATGGTCAACAGGCTTCCTTGCCTTCCATGACACAGTTTGGCATCTGTGACAGCCACACAATCAGCATTTTCTTCAATGCAGTTTATGTTGTGTGTTACACTACAGTATATGTGTACTTAGTTTTTTATATTTGTGTTTGTTCAGTGCACATCTCAGATCCCTCATTGCATGCATCCTGTGCTGTGACAACTCGGAGCCCGGTCATCCTCCCGAGCAGAATCCCCTTCCATCTGCCCCTTCTGCTGCCCAGCTTCCCTTAACTTCCATGCATAGTGTAGCAGAAAGTCCTCAAGCTAATGTTCCAGTACTTCCTGTAAACCATCATATCACGTTAGTCGGAGGTCCACACAGACCAGATGGTGATGGGTGCAGCATGTCCAGGCTCTCTTGTAGCACATTCAGTCCAATTGAGGCCATCGACTTGCAGTGTCTCATCCAAACCCATCGAAGGCACCAAGCATTCAATTGCTTCTGCTCTTGTGTAGTTGCTTGTATGAGAAGAATGAATTTAAATGCATAGTAATACAAATTATCTATGGAATTGATTATGTAAACTTTGTTGCAATGGTGGTAAACTATTTTTGTATTTGACCACTAACATCTAAACTGGCTGTGCTACTACTGTTACAGCATAATAAAAAAAACAGGTGACATATTTTATTCGTCATGTAGCATATGTCAGTGTAAGTTTTTTTGCTGTAGTACGTCTTTGAGTTCAGGGCCAAAAGGGAAATTGAAGTCCATCCCATCATATCATATCATATCACATCATGTCTGGCGATTTAAAATGTTTGCATTTGTCATCACGACATGTCAGTCAGCTGACTTATGCGGTGAAGGTACAGTAAAATACAGATACTATGTCAAACCTTTGGACCATTTAAATGAGAGACACGCACTGTCTTCTTTCTGAAGTCGGCAGATGAGAGTATCAGCGGGACGCAGCATGCTCAAGAGCTCCAGTGTTAGTGGGGAGATCTACACGCAGGAGCGCACTGATGGCAGCCAGTCAGACACAGCACTCGGCACAGTGGGGGGAGGCAGCAAGAAGAGACGCTCCAGCCTCAGTGCAAGGGTGGTGGCCATTGTTGGAAACCGCCGCAGCCGGAGTACCTCCCAGATAAGTGGCCCTGGTGAGTTGTCACAGCAAATGCTAACAACACAAAAATTCTTCTTTTTAGAATGGAAATCCAAGATGACTTTACATCCCCCAAAAATGTCATGCACTACTACTTGGTGGTGAGATGAAAAAAAAACAGTTGGCCTCACGTGAAGATTGGAAAAGAAAAGGGACGTGTAATTTGCTAAAGTTCCATGATTCAATTGCTTATGAGCCAGTTGTCCAAATTGATCAATTTTGGTATTTTCATGAGCCAAATTTGAATTATATATCATGCACATTTTACTGAGTGGACTACATCAACATTCAGACACTCAAGCATCTGTGTTCAGCGCATGTATCCGGAGCCACACAAAAAAACTATGTTTCACAACAAAAAAGATTTGTCCTGGGGAGCAGACGGCACTGAAGTACCAATAATTCCAAATGTCTTTTTATTCTGTAAAAGTTTCATCCCCCGCTGTCCCACTGCGCGTTATCAAAGAAGAAACAATAATGATGTATTTTTCAAACTTAAGGGAACATTGTAGATAGATGAGAGCCACCAAGAGCTTAGCTCCCGGTTACACGAGACTTGTCTGAATCCAACTCCCATTCAGACAGACTTACTATGAAAGTCGAGCTCCGTTATTCCCTTTCTTTGGGTCAGACATTAAAAGCTATTTGGCCACACTAGGCCTGGAGGGATGTCTAGCCTTCTGTCACTGAAGTGGAGAAGAGAGATAGGAAGTCGAGATATAAGGAGATGTAGCTAGCTCACTGAAAAAAAAAATCCTTTGTCTATGTGTTGGATGAGAACTGAGGCAAGTAAGGAATATCTCCAATTAAATCTGTACTTTTCCTTTGTGCAGTTTGGGTACAAGATATTTTAATATTTTTTTACATCTTTTCTCCTTGCACCACCTGTTTCATTATAAGGAGTGAGTCAAGAGTCTGCATTGGGTCAGTCAGCTTGTTTTTCTAGCAAAGCGTTTCCTGTTTCTGGCTACAGGAGGGAGAGAGTAAAAGTACATGCGTAGGTCCTTTGACCATGCGCCACACAGACACATCACAGAATACTAAACTGCTTTTATTGATACATTTATACTGTCTGGAATATGGTGACTGGCCTTCTATTGTATCCGCAAAATGGGAAAATAGATCATGCTAGTTTTTCTCCTACTCTCTGGTTTACCTTGCACAATATTATATACGAAGTGCAAGTGTTTGAAAATAATAGTCTAAATTACAATATCATTATGGAGGCTGCTGGAACGGTTTGTACGAAAAGTCATACAGTACATTCTGTCCCTCTCTCGTGCTCTCTCTCTCTAGCACGCTCTCTCGCACTCTCTTGCTTTCTCGTTCTTCTTTTTTCCTTTTTTTTTTTTTTTTGCAGAGGCAAAGACTAAAAAGGAGAAAGGAGCACCGATCCAGAGGAGCACAGAGACCGGCATGGCAGTGGAACTGACGAGGAACATGAGTCGGCAGCCCAGCAAAGAGTCCAACAATGGCAGCATGAACAGCTACAACTCTGAGGGGAAGTTAGTAACTTTTTCACTTTTTATATTACTTTTTACAATAAGGCTACATTTTATACATTGTTTGTTAAAACTGTCTTCAACAATTCAACTAGTCACTAACAATTGGGAAAAACCAGCAAAATCACATCTTTTTCCAAAAGTTACTTTGCTACATCTGACTAGATAGCAAAATAGCTACAGTAACTAATATGTGTCCATGAACTTATTGAATATTGGGCTAACACATTGAAGCTGCTTATAAATGATTAGCAAAGAGAAATTAATATGTTTAGAAAGACCATTACCTCTGGTAATGCCAAATAATGAGGGTTTGTGAATAAAAGCTTCCTTTCTCCAGTAATGTCCGTCTTGGTCTTGTTCGTGCGGCACTATTTGCCTGACGGACAGACATGCAATCAAAACACCACTTTTCTTCCCACTGACCGTGTGTTTGGTCACGTATCCCTTCGCTCAGCAAATCGGTGCTGCATAACAGCAGTCTACAACCTTTTTACTAATGAGTATAAGTGTACGTATTTAGACATCACAAAAATCACGAAAAATCCATAGACACGCCGCACCAGACTACAAGCCGCAGGGTTCGAAGCTTGTGCAAAAAATAGCGGCTTATAGTCAGAAAAATACGGTATATGTTTATGGTATTTTTTGGAAGTATTTTTTTCACTTATCAGTGACTAACAGCAAATTGATTCTGTTAAAGAAAAACAAATGGAAAAAGATTTACCTGTGTCTTTACCAAATTCTGTGTTTGTTTTTGTTCTTCTTTTAGTATCTTCTCTGGAGTCAATCTGGGAGCAAGCAGCCAGTTCAGCGACTTTCTAGATGGTCTTGGTCCAGCTCAGTTAGTGGGAAGGCAAACACTTGCTACACCCGCAATAGGTGTGATTGTGCTCACATTTTAGTTCAGTTTGGACTGCATGAACGATTATTTGTGGATTGTTTGTGTTGCTCTGATTTTCCATACCATGATCGAGCATACATTTGGTTTTATTGCAACATTCAAACTTTGACAATGAGGCATTGTTGAAATGTTCAGCTTCCCGCAAAAGAGCAGTCTGTTGAGTTATATTTCAAGCATATTTCATAGTCTTACTGCAATACAAAACAAACTTGTATAGATCTATACTAATTATTTTGCCACCATCTTCCTTTGTCATACAGGTGACATCCAGATTGGTATGATGGAGAAAAAGGGTCAGCTGGAGGTGGAGGTTATCAGAGCGCGAGGTCTTGTACAAAAGCCAGGCTCAAAATCCCTCCCAGGTAAAGACTGTAGCTTAATTGAAATAATACAACAATCACTCTTTTTTTACCATATCGCTAATACAAAATTGGTTTGGAGACATTAGGCAAAGCTTGGTGCCTGACTTTGCTCTCTGTTGGGAGCAAAAATGCCCGTCTCGAAAGCCTTCACTTTGAACTTTAGCGTTTGAAGCTCAGAATTCACAGTGGTCAGAGAAATGCTGTAGTTCTTTCTTTGCATTTCTCCATGATCTTTTTTTATTCTCAATTCTTGGTAACATGTACAATTCTCAAGATATATCGGCTTCACGTTGGCCTATTGCAGGGGTGTCCAAACCCGGACCTGGAGGGCAGCTATCCCGCATGTTTTTGTTTCCCTTCTCTTACGCACCTAATTCAAATGATCAGAATCGTCATTAGGTTTCTTATAGAGATTGCTAATGTGCTGATCATTTGAAATAGGTATGGTGGAGGAGGGAAACTTCAAAGAAGAAACAAGACATACAAGAGAGCGGCCCTCGAGGACCGGATTTGGACATCCCTAGTCTTGTGGTTAGCACATCTGCTTGATATTTCTGAGGTCTGGCGTTTGGGTTTGGAAGCTCAGCTCAGGCCCCCTTGCACGGGATTTTCTCTGGGTATAACTAAGTCACCTGGGATAGGCCTGGCAGTTTAGAAAACAATGGGTCTTTGGGTCCCGTGGAATTTAAAACTGTTTTTCTTTTCTTATCCTTTGTTTAAGCGCGAAAATGCCATTTCAACATTCTTCAATGTCTTTTACCATCATTGTTTTTTTCTGTTGTTTCGTCCCTGCCTTCAGCACCTTATGTCAAGGTCTACCTGCTGAAAAATGGAGCATACGTAGCCAAAAAGAAAACCAAGATTGCACGGAAAACACTTGACCCACTGTACCAGCAAGCACTGCTGTTTGAGGAAAGTCCACAGGGTAAAGTCCTACAGGTGAGTGGAAAATACGATAGATTTTTTTAATTCTTACTTTCATGTCTATATTCCCATGTTAGAAATATATTTTAGAAGGGAAGAACTAGACCAGCATAGCAAATAATTGCATGGCCTTCTTCAGGTGATTGTATGGGGGGACTACGGCCGTATGGACCATAAAAGCTTCATGGGAGTTGCGCAAATTCTCCTGGAGGAACTGGACTTATCAAGCACAGTAATTGGCTGGTACAAGTTGTTTCCACCTTCCTCTTTGGTGGATCCAACTCTGGCGTCCCTCACACGGCGAGCTTCTCAGTCGTCGCTGGACAGCTCCTCTGGACCGCCCGGGATCCGATCCTAGTGGGCCGACAGCTCAACACCGCTCTGCGAGTGATTAACTCCTGATATGCACTGTAAGAAGGGATAGAACGCTGAAGCAGAAATGTAGAGCAACAACAATCAGAAAACACATTTCTTGAGATCTGACAATCACTTCTGTCGTGGTTCATTTCGTCTGTTCTGGGGAGCGCCACCTTTCAGTGTTCCATAAAAATTTAGAAAAATGTCTCTGTTTTGCTTTGTGTGTGTACGCTGAAGATTGGGGGCTGACTAAAGACAACAGGCGGTAGCTTTCAAGTTGAGCTGATGAAGTAGATACAAGATGAATGCCATGTGACAAATGAAGCAGGGTGGCTTTTAGCTGAAAACAGCAAAGCAATGAATTGTACTTAAGCGTTGGAATGTATGAACTTGAGACAGAGGTAACCTCCCGCCACATCTGCAGGTAGTGAGGGCACTGGAATCCTATCTGCAGGGGCCTCCTCGAGAACCCCATCAGACTGCCAGCACCTCTGCCCAGGAGCAGGGGGCTTTCACATGGGTATTAACTCTGGAAGCACAGGGCCTTCTTCTGGTGCCTACACCCTGAAGCCGCATCATCGGTCCCTCTCTCTGTCGAAAGATCCTCTTTTCAAAATGTTTACCATGGCTTCTCCAAAGCCATACTGTCTTGTGTGTTTGTTTTGTTGTCTATTTATTTCTCCTCTGTTACTATTGCACAAAATGATTTTATAGTGTGTTAAATGCTCATGATATGTTGTCAGTCTGGTGTGTGCATGGAGAGAAAAATCAAGCGATTTAAAAAAAAAAAAAAAAAAAAAGAGAAATGAAACTATTTATTGTCTGCAGGTTTTGTGCAGGTAAGGGGACTGGTGATTAAGACACATCTTAGATTTTTAAACATGCGACTAAATGAAGTTGTCTGTGTACAGATGTGTATTAGGCCTCCCAGGAGGATGACCAACAAATCAACTTGTGTGTTACAATTAAACGTCACAGAAATACATCCCTCAAAAACCTGAAAAGAAGAAAATCTTTATTTACCAAAGGAAGACTTTGTTATCACTCAAAATACCCTCACCCAAGCATGTTTAAATGGTTTTATTGGACCTTTATTTTATGTTCTCTTGGGAATTAAACACAAGCACAAGAGCTTGATTTTTTACAACTAAAAGTTTAACTTTTTAAAAAAAAAAAAAAAAAACGTAGTTTTGAAAAGAGAAAAAACTGAGATGCCCACTGGCCCTGTTCATTTTGGTGTAGTTATTAGGAAACAGAAAAAGAGAAACTGCTCACACTTTTTATTGTATAACACTGTTCATGTGCAAGTTACCAATCAGACTGATGTGTCAGGACAACATAAAAGCTCATTCTCCATTTGCCCTACGGACCCCCTCTCACCTTGTAAGAAGGGGGCTGGTATGACCTGCTCCGAGCTGCATGTAATTTTCTTTAGGAATCAGTTACATAAAAAAAAAGATACAGAACTGGATACGTGTTTTTTTTTTCCACTTAACTGTAGAGCCGCTTGTATGTTGCATGCAGTTGTACAGTTTGCTCGTAATTGAATATTGGAGGTAAAACCAATAAATGGAAGCCATTCCCATCACACAAATGCAATGGAATCCAACTGCGGTCTATACCATGTCCCTCAGTCAGGTGCTGAACGTCTCTCAAACAGAATCGGAAGATTACGTTGACGTTGTTCCTCATACCCTCTGACAGATGTACTGTAGTCGTGAGCAGACCTCACAACCACTCCTGCTGTTATTCCACATCATTGTATACCTCCGAGGAGCTGGTGCATCAATAAACATGTAAAGTGCAAATGCAAATCGAATCCACTTATATGGAACTATATCTTTTGGTTCAACATCATGTTGTCAGATAGGATATTGTGCATTATGAAGTAGAAAAGCAAATACAGAGCCAGTGATACACTGTAAATATTCAACAGCCATTCAACCAGGGGCCAATTCATTTAATGAGGATTTATTAATCCACTGTTGGGGACCACACAGTGGGACAACTCAAGGTAATAGGCTTGGGTTTGCAGTGCTCAGCCATTAAAACGAACAAGTCTGTAAAAGATGTCTCAATGATCATTTAAAGTTCAAACCCTTTCCCATTTTGAAAATGTTTTTTTTTCATTGTCAGTATTAACAGGAAAATATTGATTGTTTACAGCGTATGTGTTCCACTGAAAGAAAATTGATTGCAACATTTCTTGTTTGTATAACAGATGTGGCTCAAATGATGTGTATGTTTTATATTTCAAAATGTTAATTTTTATGATTTACAAATAAAAAGAATGTGTGGAAGAAATTGCACATCTATTCATTTAAACTTTTATCCATTGTTTGAGGCTAAAGTTTTTCGAGCAAGTTCACCCTAGAGCAGGGGTGCCCACACTTTTTCAGCTTGCAAGCTACTTATCAGATGACCAAGTCAAAATGATCTGCCTACAATAAAAATGCAAAACATCATTATTTAAGTTATTATTATTACTATTTAATATTGTGTATTATTTCTTTCCTTTTTTCCCTTTTAGGATATGTCAATCTTATTGAAATTGAATTTGAAATTGATCTACAATACAGATTGGTGTGTCTTGCATAATTGGATGAACCCACATGGCACAATACAACTCACATCGTTTGCCCTTACCTTACTCTGATGACTTGCACTGAATGGTATCTCTAAGGCAGCATAATCCAGAGAGGAGCTGCTGATAGCCAGTTTCAAGCATGCTTCCAGATGATCATCGGTCATGGTAGAATGGTATTTAGTAATGATGGGCAAATGAAGCTTCAAGATGATTCATGGACCCGTTGTTGTGTTTACTTGAACCTCTAGATGGCACTCTCTGTTCACCAAAGAGCTGAAAGCCCACCAACTTCTCATTTTTTAAAACCTTCACTTTAAATCAACATTGCCATCTAGAGGAGCCAAAGAATACAACAACTGGTTCATGAAACTTCATTTTCCCATCACTAGTATTTAGACTTAATAATTTTCATGTGGGAAAAGGCTGATTCGCACAAATAGGTGGAACCAAATAATTCAGTCAGGGAGATGGCGCATTTGGGTATTTCCCCTCTTTTAGTATGTTCCAGATGTGTCGATGAACCCTGGATTTTTTATATCCTTTGTTTTATTTATTTTGAATAAATTGGAGGGGAGCTACGCAGCAAGGTAAATGAACAAGTTAAACACGCTTGTGCAAGGTGTCAAAAGTTCTGACGTCAGATTGGCTACCCTGTATGTCATTCAAAAGACAAATGTCATCATGGCAATGGATACCCTACTTTTTAATGTCATGTGATCTACCCACACTTCCTTCGCAATCGACCAGTAGATTGCGATCGACCAGTAGATTGCGATCGACCAGTAGATTGCGATTGACGTATTGGGCAACCCTGCCCAAGAGTTTAGGGGTCTCAAACTCAATTTACCTGGGGACCACTGGAGATAGAGTCAGAGGTGAGGCTGTGCCGTATTGTTTTTTTTTAGGCTTGTATAAAAACTTTTAATCTTACCAAATGTAAGAAAAATAATTATCAAACAGTAATGAATAAATAAAATAACCATAATGAAAACAATAATATAGCTGATACAGAAACCACATGTACCGTATTTTCCGGACTATAAACCGCATCTGATTATAAGCCGCGGGTGGTTTAATATTCAATTACCATTTGTAAGAGAATATACACATAGAAGATTGTCAGGAGATGGTTATTTGGGGACGCATACCTTTTATTAACATAACGTTTATTGGTATTGATGGAGGAGCTCTGCAAACATACAAAATGTTTTCAATTTCAGCGATGACCATAACAAACTTAATGTCCAGGGAACACCAGCAACACACAACTAATAATAAATAAAATGGGACTACTGACAGGGGTAAAGTTAGAAATGCAATACGACTCTGCCTCATTTATCATCATCATCTTGAAGTTTGCATCATAACTTCTCCTCAGCTGACGGTTAACCTGGCCCACTTTTCTCCAGATTGTCGCTAGGTTTCTCCATTTTCTGTTATCTCTTATCTTCTTCTCTTTTCTTTCTCACCGCTATTTTTTATTTCTCTTCTTCATGCAACCGCTATTTTTATTTTTATTCTTCGTGGCAGGCCTGGGGAGTTAAGTTCAGCATTTGCTTTAAAGATATCTGGCGCCATCTAGCGTTGTGAATGGGTATAATGTCTAGAGCCCAAATGTAAGACGACCCCCACTTTTCCAGTCTTATTTCAATGCAAAAAATACCATCTTACATTCGGGCCAATACGGTACACAGCTATAGATTAATACTCTAAGTCAGGGGTCACCAACACGCTGCCCGCGGGCACTAGATCGCCCATGAGGACCGCATGAGTCGCCCACAGGGCTGTTCTAAAATTAGCTCAGATAGCGGCACTTGTCAGTGAGCTGCATCTATCTATTTTACAGTCAAACCTCGGTTTTCAAACGTCCCGGTTCTCGAACAAATTTGAATTCGAACAAAAAATTCGAGATTTTTTGCTTCGGTTGTCGAACAAAATTTGGAGGTCGAACCTCGCGAGATAAGCCGGGAGGACCCGAAAAAACCCGACCGCACGGCCCGGATGCCGACTGACTCCGTTGTTATTGTATTTTCGTTACTTTAAGGATTGTATTAACCCCCAATCATGCCTCCAAAGAAAGCAAGTGGGAGCAGTAAAGCCATCCTAAAACACAAAGATGCTCGCTCTTAAAGCAATGCGACAGTGAGCGCCCGGCGCTCTGCGGTTGCGCGATCGGACCAAATTAAGCTCCCTGCGCACTGAGGTCCACTTAAATTTTGGAAAGTACATCAGGACTTTAAAAATATTTTATAAATTTTAGTAACGGCTCTGTCACAATAAAGCGCGGTGCAGTTGCGCGGTCGGCGACGCGCTACTGTTGCGCGTTGGGCGCTGCGCTGCGGTTGCGCGATCGGACAAAATAAAGCTCCCTGCGCACTTAGGTCCACTTAAATTTTGGAAAGTACATCATGACTTTAAAAATATTTTCTAAATTTCAGCGACGGTTGTGCGTTCGGCGGTGCGCTGCAGTTGCGCGATCGGTCAAATATGTGCAGATGAAAAAAAACTTAAAAAAGGCGGGGTTTTTTGTGTCTTGAAACGTATAAAAAATCTATCATTTGTAATGGGAAAAATAGATTCGGAATTTGACCGATTCAATTCTCGAACCGCCTTCTGGAACGGATTGTGGTAAAAAAACAAGGTTTGACTGTATTTTTGCTATTCTTGTTAAAATCACACTTACATGTGAACTGGAATGACAATAATAAAACATAGTGAAAGCCAAATTGAGCAAATTGGCTATTTCAGAAGTGTGTATCAAACTGGTAGCCCTTTGCCTTAATCAGTACCCAGGCAGTAGCTCTCGGTTTAAGAAAGGTTGGTGACCCCTGCTCTAAGTGCTGGAAATTAAAAGTGGCAAGGCTGTACAATGGTTGACTGTAGCTTGAATGAAAGGAAAGGTGTGCGCATACAAGATCCAGTCATTTGAGCGTTAAAAAGGGGATTTAGAAAGCCGTTGACGTTTATCAGCGCTGGAATGCTGTGCCAGTCTTCAAATATATACATACGGGCATTCCCATTATATGGTCCTTCCGTAACAAGTGCCATCAAAGTCTGATCCATTTGTTGAGTGACACTGCCACCAAGAGATGGCGCAGTTTCATTATATGTAAGACGCACATGCCGTTGTCGACTGTACAGAACATGCTCTCAAGCCTACACAGGTTAAAAATGAAAACAAGAACACTCAAATAGGTTTGAATTCAATGTGGCCATATTGCACTTTCCTTTATATACATTTTCTTGCCTATTTAGAAATGTGAAGTGTAACACCGTTCATGACTGCGCGCCCAAAAGAGGAAGTTCAGTTGGGGTCGTTATGAATCAAACAAAAAGGAACAGCTCATGTAAATGTCTTCTTTTTTTTTTTTTTTTTTTGCTATAGGGAATAGTTCCGTTAACTAATTTCTTTGTAGTGGAATGCGGGAAGGCGATTTTCACAACAGCAAAACTCCTGCTTGAATTAACAAATTTATGAATTACAATTAACCAGATTTAACTAAGAAGATCTGGGGTGGAAGAATGAAGTTTTTACATTTTCACTTAAAACGCAGTTCAAGCTAAATTCGTTCCATTCGCCATAATGGTTTGTGCAGATGTTGAGTCAGTCCTCCTCGCTCAGGCAGGCAAGTGGAAAATTCATCGGGAGCTATGATACCTGATAGGCTTTGTGTGGGAAAAAAAAGGGGGGGGGGGGGGGAAGTCGTGTAATCTCATCTTTTGAAGGGAAAATCACATTACACGAGAAGCACGTTTGAACTCCCTGTCACATACACGGAGGAGCTCATATATTCATTGAAATTTAAACATTTTTTTCCGCTGATATAAGATAAAAGTTTAAACTAATGCGCTTTGATTCGTGAGTAGACGCAAGGTCAACGGGCGCACAAGAAGTGAGCGAATAATCCATACCATAGTACGTAGGTCCCTTCTTTAGATTGGGTTTTTATTTGATCACTTTGGCCAGTGTCGGCAATGCGCACGGCAATGCGCGCGTCAGTGGCGGCGCACATGTAGTGCTGCAGAGGGGTTGGAGTTCCACTAGCTCGAGGAAAGAGAGGAGGGCGGTCAAAGCGTGACGGCAAAAGTGGGCTTCTCGCCCTGTCGGCTCACTCCCTTGCAGTGCTTCGGGCGCAAAAGTCTGCATTGCGCTCCAGTTTCCGGCCAAATCCTTCTTGCATTCTGAAGACCGTTGGGTGATGCAATGCCACGGAAACACAGCGGAGATGAAGGCGCCACTGGGCTCTGGATGAGGACTTCGGCGGGGCACCACCGCGCCGAAGGCTACGGCATGAAAGATGTTGAATCCGGACGAAAGATGATGAACAGTGCGGGAGACGGCTTACTGTCAACCTCCAACGCCGTCGGCGCTGTTGGACCCGAAAGCCTGCGAGGGAAGCAAGGGGCCCGACTCAGCTTGCTCGGCAAGCCGCTCATATACAGCGCGCAAAGCGGTCGCAGGAATGTGCGCTACCGGCGGCTCCAAAATTACCTGTACAACGTTTTAGAGAGACCGAGAGCCTGGGCCTTCATCTACCATGCCTTTGTGTAAGTTTCTCTTCTTTTGTGCGCACCTGTTGATGCTGCTTCTACTGCTTGCATGAATTGGAACCATCGCATCGACACTGAGCGGACGATCTCTTTTCCCCTCTTTCTCTACTAAGTGACGTTCTATTTCACACGCTGCGTTCGTTGTAGGGGCAAACACTCGATAAACAAATCGTTTAGGGAAAATGGCAAGTGCTTTTGAACCGTAAGTGGCCATGGGGATTCGTGCATGTTTTATAAGAACCATCGCTGTTGAAGTACCTTCTGTTGACTTCGCATTTAATCTGAATGAACGAAAATGATGGCTGGAGCAACGTGACTGTTAGAAAAGGAAGGAAGTTGACACGCGGCAGCTAAAGCGGCATTGCGCACCAAGTGTGTGCGTGCGTGCGTGCGTGCGTGGAGAGATTGAGGTCCTGGGTCTTGGGTCTGTGCACAACACGTGTTAGGCGGAAATGCCTGGATGCTTGATTACGTGCAGACAAAGGCAACCAAATTTCGTTGGCTATGATACATTCTCAGCTTGTTATTGTGTTGCTGTGTCGCAAGAAATTAAGTTTTTAAATCAAATTATATGGAAATGACTTGAGTATTTATGGCAGTATGGAAGTGCAGTAGTCAGAAAAAAACCACCTTACTGACTTTCAATTATCCAAATATCAAATATATTTATGAGTATTTTTTTGGCTGTTTTTTTTTTTGGCATTTATGCCTAGAAATATCAACACTTTTATTCCTTATCCTACTTTATCAATATATGCTTGTTACTTTTTTAAACCCCACCGATGATGGCACACAAAAAAGACAGAGCTGCATAATCATCCGTGGTTGAGGTCATGGGTCAGACAAGGAGGAAGAAACATGGACACGGCAGAGAGTATTATTGAAAATGATGCTACGGCAAGAGATTTGGAAAAGCGAGATATCCCCCATCCATCATTCATTTTTTTTGGGGGGGGGGTGATCTTTTGCTTCAATAATAATTGCTGGTGAAGCCATGCTTCGTTTCTTTGGATGGTGTTTGCTTCAATAATAATTGGTGGTGAATCCACTATCTCATATGATATGCCACTCTATATGACCAGTTTCTAGCGTTCAAAAATACTGTACTTACATATATTTTAATTCGTTATCATTGGCCATCTTAGCACTTTTCTTAAACGTATAAAGCCATTACACAAGTTTTGACAGCACAAATGTCAAACTAGCACTGGGTTGCTAGTAATGTATTTAGTATGTAGTAGTAATGTACTAATGTAATTTAAATGAAGGAAACTACTTTGTGGGAAGTTTTTCGTTGTGCCAAGTCATCAAAACAGGTATACATACATATATGTAAAAATCAAATACTGTACTACACAACTTCTGCCTACACATCCCTGGTAGCATCTCTGGTTGTTGGAACACATTCCATCTGGTCATCATAGTGATTTCAACAGTCAATCAATATGCATATGATCTTTAATTTGCACATACGTAATATCATCCGCTCCGGTTCCAAGTTTGTATACAAGACGGAGACTTGCACAGACGTATATCTGCATGGAGACATGTTAGACCGGGTCTTGGTAATTTTGCAGATTCAGATGGAATTTAATTTAAAAAGTTTCCAGGTTTTGTTATAACATCTGTGACATGCTTAGGTTGAAAAACACAGAGGATCAACAATTGCATTATATCAAAGTTTACAATTTCATGCTAATGAGAGGCCCTTCAACCTGCCTCACTTCCTGCTGGGCCGGCCAATAGTGAGTCCGGCCGACATTTGTCACCATGATGACCAGGCGCCGAGCCTGAGTTTTGCTGTAAGAAAGGCTTTGCTCAACAGGCTGGCTCTTGTCATTCTCGCTGGCGAGTGTGCACTGCAGCCGGCTGATTAAGCCCCCACTGAGCAGTGAACAATTGAGTGTTTTTGAAGGCAGCTAATGTTGTGTTCACGTCAGAGTTTGTCAGGGTTTGTTCAAGGTTGCAAACGTTCACAAAACATTCACCTGTAATTTTCTGAGGGAAAAGAAAACTGTTGGCGAAACCGTAATTGCTTGCCGCCCAGTGATAGATGGTCTTTAATTCTACTTGCAGAAGCTCAGTCCAGAGTGTGAACACAAGTAAGCGCCTGTAAAAGCAAATGAAAGCACGACATCTACTAGTGAGTGGAACACGTACCTAAAAAAAAAATTTTAATTGTTTGTATGCAAATTGAATGCCTGCCCATTTACAGACACATCATTATGTACTTTTAAAAAGCAGCCTTTAAGTTGTCCTGAGATATTTCACCTCCCATTGCCCTTTTTGTCACACACTGGGCATGTGTTAACGATGCAGTGGGAGTCAGTGTGCACATTTAGCTTTGTCAGAAACTTCAAGAAAAGAGTACCTTCACTTATTTACTGTTCCATTTTTCCGGACTTGTATTTACCTCAGCCATGAATATATGAATTCCTTATGTGTGACAGCAGCAGAACTGAGCCGCTCTTTGTGCTGAGTTGACTTGTGACTTGAGACCCAGCCTGCCCACAATCCCACTCATACAGACACACTTATACACATGCACAGTAGTGCCATTCATCTCACCTCTGGATTAACAAACTTTTATCCTTGCAAGTATGTTCAGGGTCAGAAAAGTATCAGGGGAAAACAAAAGCAGTGTTCCTTCACCTTACAGGATTGGCAGGCTGAACAATTGGGGGGGGGGGGGGGGCTTATATAACCTTGCTGCTCTCAAACTTGAATTTAGTATAACTTATTATATTAGTTTTATCCCTAAATGGAAATTCAACATGGATATGTACTGATAAGGCTAAAGAATACCCTATGCTAGGGTCAATTGTGCCCAAGATGATGTAGAAAGCCCTTAGCCAGTCCATGGTGAAAACAAAAAATACCTGACTTGCTTTAAAATTGTGATGTATTGTACATGAGTAGTATAGTCATAACGATTAACACATTCAACACATACACATACAACTTCTAATTGCATTTAATTTATTTTACCCATTTGGAAAATTCCAATTAGGAGCTCGTGTGGCATTACATTATATTTCTATATTTACTCAGTGAGTTCCCATCCACAACCTGTTTCTGACATGCCCTTATGTTTAAAAGAGATGGGTATTGTTCTTCAAGGCAAACAACATCAAACTAGACAATTGCACCTGCCCAAATTGTCAGAAATCTCCTTGAGCTTGTATGGCTGAATTGAAACTTTTGTCGTCTCAGTATGTGGTACAAGATTCAAAATGTGTCACATTTAGAGTGAGAAATAGCTTTTATTTGTACCACTCATGCTTTGCTTTCACTGTACTCTCAATCACGTCCGCCTCAGAGTGTAGAGGTTGTGGGTTCAATACTGGCTCTGGCCATCCTGTGTGGAGTTTGCATGCTCTCCCCGTGCCTGCGTGGGTTTCCTCCGTGTGCTTCTGTTTCCTCCTACATTCCCAAAAACTTGCATGTAGGCTGATTGACGACTCCAAATTGTCCGAAGGTGTGAGTGTGAATGTCAGTTTATGTGTGCCCTGTGATTGGCTGGCGACCAGCTCAGAGTGTACCCCGCCAACTGCCCAAGACTGCTGGGATGGGCTCCAGCGCTAGAGCGCAACCCTCGGGAAGAAAAGGCAGTTCAGATAATGGAGGAATGTTATGTTCTTACTGTGCTTAGAGATTCTCCTGCACGCTCAAGCTAGACAATTCTCTCAGTTGCACACTTTCTTGGCTAAATAGAACCTTCCATCAACTTAAGTGTAATGTACGTATGCACTCCGGGTGGAGCAACTCTTCAATGAATGCATTCCCTGTGGGTGTCATTCAAAAGACTCTTCACGTTTGATTTTATGAACATCTTAAAGCTGTTTCCGCTTCATACACGCTCCTATAGAAAAAGCCTTAACCTCATTGGGTGTACAAAAACGACTCAATTCATTGCTCTTCAGGTGAGTCTCCTACGGTGCACAAAATGAGGGTGCAGAGTTGCCATGGTAACTGATGCTGCCTTCCTAAGCTTACTCAAAACAGGAATCTGCATCTGTATTGTTTGTATCAAACAAAAAAACAAATGTCCATGCATAACAATGTCGACACGTCCTTCTCCCAGCCAAATAGATGGGTTTTACTGCTGTGCCACTATGGCCAGAAGTTAGTCAGGGGTCATCAAGGCCATGCTGGACCCCAAAAATGCATGCTATATTTAGGCATTCAGAATCCAGGTATGTTGCCTATTAGGCTGTTCTTCCCCTGAAGGAATAACACGTTTAAGGCAGAACACCCTGAACCTCATTGCTCCCATATAATGTCTAAGGTACAGCAGTTCTTAGTTCTAGTAACAAACAAACAAACAAACAAACAAACAAACAAACAAACAAACAAACAAACAAACAAACAAACAAACAAACAAACAAACAAAGGGATTTCAGCTTTTTCACCAGGTACAAATTACATAAATATGTTATATCTGTCCCCACTAGTCTAAAGATGGCATTCTGATTAATATTGCGTTTGTGGATATTGCAACAAAATTCACCCACTTTATCCATCTCGACCACTCGAAATTGCCCGTATGTGTGAGTGTGGTTGTTTGGCACTGTGTGCCCTGCGATTGGCTGGCAACTGGTTCAGGGTGTCGTCTGCCCGAAGTCAGCTGAGCTAGGCTCCAGCACACCCGTGACCCTCGTGAGGTTCAAAAGAAGATGAAGAGGGCAGCCATTTTGCCACTTGCTGCTGACTGAGAATGACATCACAGTTAGCAGGTCCTAGGTCACACGACTCACAACCAACCACAGCTCAGCTTAATAAAACTGGTGAGCCTTGATTGGTACTGTATTTTGACTAGTTGGGCAGCACAGACCATATTATTACAGAGAAAATTTTGGGGTTGGCTCCCCCTTCAAATCTAGCATAATTCTTTTCCTACTCATTTTTTCTAGCTTGCATATGGACTCACATGGTGTTAGTTTTATTGACATGATGGTCATAGCTGGTAAAAAAGGAAGAAAAACACTGACATTGCAGAATGTTGATTAAGTCAGTGTATCTTCAAACGGCTTATACTATGTTGAAGTCAAAACATTGGCAGTGTAGTATTACCCCAGGACAGACAATCCTGGTTCAGAAATAGCTTCACCATCCCTCATTCTTGTGTGACGTAGGCTACACTCAGTTTTTATCATGTGAGTGGCACTCTGTACAAGGACATGCACCATCCACATTCACAGCCAAGCCAAGCATACTTCCTGGAGATCTGTCCTGGAGGGTTGGGGTCGACTGGCTGTGTAGCAGGGGGACAGCACCAGGCCATGCTACTGGTCCATGCATTTGCTACAAGCTTGTTAATACTGCTGTGTAGTGGGTGGACAGCCAGCGGCATTCTGACCTGCCTGTCTTACCCACAGGGCCAGGGCTGCAGCTGGATGGTCAGCGTGCCTATGGTACTGCTATTGGTGTGCAGTGTTCCTCCACTCTGATAAGAGAGACAGAGAGAATAGGAAACATTGGATTTGACAGGATAATGATCTTAAATAAAATTATTTTCAATTACCCCAACCAACAAAACACAAAAGTGAATACTTACGACACATCATACTTTAGATCATCCGTAAGTGGAGATGTTATTGCTGTTCCTTACAAAGTACTGTACTTTGCGCGCGCTGATCTGCAACGGCTAACTCCAGTGAGCCCATTCTTCTGCCCTATACTATACTGCATGCCTCTCCTGAATATAAAGGGAATGAGGGGAGTCGCTTCAATTGGCCATGAATCAAGTCGGGTGTGTTGAGCACACCTATTTATAACTGTGCCCGTCTACGAAAACATAAAAAGAACGAAAAGTCCACCCACCCATTAACACAGTTAGACTGCACTTCAAGCTTGACTTGAGATGGGCACAAATTAGATGACTGCTGACTTTGCAGTGAAGATTCCCTGTTGTTTTCTTTTTGGAGTACTTTCACCGTAGAAAAAGTAAAACACACGTGGCCAGTTAATTTTTGAAATGCCCAACATCGAACACATCTTTCGAGATATGCTGTGTATGACGGTTCAAGTTTTGTGAAGATTTAAAGACCAATAATTGTTTTCTTACAACCTTGTGGTAATGATGTCCACGTGGTTGTTTAATGCATGACAAAATATTCACAGCTTTGTTGTGGTTCAGTGGTCTGAATTCTTCCAAAACTTTTCAATTGCTGTTGTAATTATCTAATGAAAGGCTCTTATTGCTTTGCTTGGTTAAATCCGGGAGGCAACTGTACAGTGGCGGTTTTAGGAAGGTTTTGCTGGGGTGGCAGGAGGCTCAGATGGTGGGGGCAGAGGTTACCCCACACCTCCAGGTGCACGCACGCACGCACGCAGGCACGCACGCACGCACGCACACACGCACGCGCACACACACACACACACACACACACACACACACACACACACACACACACACACACACACACACACACACACACCATCAGCAGCTTGGGAGGGTTGAGCTCTACCAGATGAACTCAACCACTGGGCCACCTGAATGGAAATCATAGCAAGGCATAGGAGGTATCTGTTGGACCATGAACATATACCTTGAATCTCCATTTTGTCATGATAGAGTGGCAAGGCTGATGTGACCACTTCTCTACCACCTCCTTTTTCTGGATGGTCCATTTTCTCAGAGAACTTCCGTTTTTGCTGGGGTTTCCCTTTTGTTCATGCCCCTCTCAGTATTGTTTGCAAAGTTTTCGATATATGGTTTCATAAGAGCTCATTTCTTGGTGATCGATTGTGTCACGTACCGCAAAGACTGACAGACTCACAACAGCATTGAAGTTAAGGCTATCCTTAATTGGTGCATCAGCATGCTGTAGGATGAAATCATTTTCTTCTTTAGAGGAGGGGCTTCAGGGTGTGGGAGTAAATTCTAAACTGGTTATTAAAACAAATATACACATCATGGAGACAGTATAAGAAAAACATAAATATTCAATTCAGTATTGATATATTTATTAGGGTGGCAGGTGGGGTGGCAAAACTATAGGTGGGGTGTCACCCCCTTGGCAGCCTGTAAACCCTCCTATGCAAC
Source organism: Syngnathus floridae (assembly GCF_059516105.1). Taxonomy (NCBI): domain Eukaryota; kingdom Metazoa; phylum Chordata; class Actinopteri; order Syngnathiformes; family Syngnathidae; genus Syngnathus; species Syngnathus floridae. The sequence goes on along the minus strand of NC_142416.1, from coordinate 7,715,879 downwards.
TGTATAATATGTGGCAGAATATCGTCAAGGGAACTCTAGTATAATGCTGAAATGCTGAGATAAATGGCTTTACCATTGTTCCGCTTTGTTAGCACTTTGATATAGCTGACTTGTCAGAACATATTAGTGGTAGGTTAGCTCTGGAGGTCACAGCAGGCAAAGTCCCCTTTCATACAAATAGAGCATTACCAAAGAGAAAGGGGTCAAGAGATGGAAGAAAGACTTGATTGTTCACAATGGTGACATAAAAGTTTTTTCTGATGTATCCAATTTTTTTGAGGCTATTTTAGTTTCTTGTCAGCTTTTTGTAGAAACTTGTCAACAATGTGGCTTGAGAACGTATTGAAATAGCTATGAAGGAGATGAGCTTATGGAACACTAACCATTTGCGTTGCCACCAATTGCATCTGGCTTCAACAGATAACATGAGACCCCCCCCCACTGTGAATCAGGCCTGTGTGGGTTTTTCCGGGTACTCCAGTTTCCTCCTACATTCCAAAGACATGCTTGGTAGGTTAATTGTGCACTCTAAATAGTTGTTAGATTGTGAATGGTTGTTTGTCTATGTGCCCGGCAATTGTCAGGCAATCAATTCAGGGTGTCTTAGATAATAGATTCAAACTATAATATGCATATTTACATAGCCCCGTCCACTGATCCCTCAAACTTTACATATGACAAACTTCATATACAATACAAAATACAATACAAACATTGCAAAATAACATGACGTTGTTCAAACGTTAATGTGCATATTTACATATCCCCGTCCGTGAATCTGTCGAATTCTTCTGTGTCCGAATTGATGTTTTTTTGGACAGTTGAACGATTTACAATGCAAACATTGCACAATAACACGACGTTGTTCAAATGTTAATGTGCATATTTACATATCCCCGTCCACAAATCCGTCAAATTCTTTCCCTTCCGTCTCCGAATTGAACAGTTAGGCGAGTACGGCATTCATTATGCCCCGGCTCCCTCTCGTCATTATCCGTGTCAGTGTCGTTGCTCTTCCTTGGCAGTTCAGTTATTATTCCTGCCTTCGCGAAAGCTCAGACCAGAGTTGAGACTGATATATCAGCCTCGGCGTCCACAATCCATTGGCAGATAGTGGCATGCGTATCATTTTGGCGTCTTTATACACACAAATGGTGTTGGACTAGGAGTGTGCACAGTATGCGTGTTTACTACTTTTACTTTGGTGACGCCCCTGACCACGGTTGCTGTAATGCTGAAAGCGATGCGACCTTGTAATTTACTAGTCGTACTGAAACATTTTGGTAGAGCGCTGTGTACAACCAGTATGGATCAACAAATTCACCAATTGATCCATAAATAAGGCGCTCTGCATTATAAGACGCACTTTGATTTTTTTAGTAAATGCTCTTAAGTGCGCCTAATAGTGCAGAAAATACGGTAATTGAAATTCAAACAAGGACCAATCGTACTCTATGCTATGTTTTGTTCTCTGTCATTTGTACCCTGGCAGTGACTTTTACATTTCCAATGAATAATGTGCTGTAATGCTAGATAATGACTTTTGCCAGCGTGAATGCTTCGATTTCACACTACAGTACAGTCGAGATGTATAAAAACATTGGACAGCCACATAAACTGGTTTCCAAAAAGGTGAATTTAGAACCCTCAAACCCTGACAATATATACATTTATTATTACAATATCAATAATTTTTTCTTCTCCATTTAGCGTCATGGTTTCTTGCCACGCTACCGTGCAAAATTCTGAAGTTTTTTTTATTCCAATATAACTTCTATTTTTTTCAGCCCTGATTTACAATAAATCAATAAGAGTTGAAGCAGGTTTGATAGCTTTTCAAGTCACTTAAATGGGCTCTGCCCTACTGTGCAGTGCATTTGTGTAAGTCGTTTGCACTTTGCAAATCACAAAATGAGCTGGACCTGAGAATATGTAAGGTTGTGTGGCAGGTGAGAGAGGAAGGGACTTTTGATTTTGTAACACAAGATGAGAAGGAACACTCAACAGCTGCTTGTTGAAATAACAGACTGAAATGACAGTACCACATGTCTCATATTACCTACCCACTTGGGTTTTTAATAGGCTAGCTTGACTGCAGTGAAAAAAGATTAGTTTTGGGGCATAGCAGCTTGATAACATATATGTAGATGAAAGCTTTTAAAATTATATGTTGATGGAACTATATATCTTCTTGTGTATTCTACAAAAAAGCCTGAAGGTAAATGAATGTCAAATATTTAACATTGCATCCAGTTAAACTGCAAAATGTTTCCCAAGGGTCATTTAGTTTCTCTGTAGAAGTTTGATTTAGGGCTTTATAAATAAACTTGACTTGACTAGTGCATAATTATTACTATGAGCACTTTGCAGGGAAATAGAAACCGACTATCTTTGTGGTGTTTATAGAAGAAATCAATCTATGTGAATGTAGCAAATGTTTTTTTTTTTTCATCTATTCAATAAAACACTTTGCACAAACAAAGGCCAGTAGCTGAATAAAATTTTTTGTTTGCAGATTTAGTTTTTCGATTTTTCTCGAAACTACTGAAACAAATTTGTAGTTTAAAAAGAAATGAATGTACACTTTCATTACCACAAAAAAGTAACTTAGAAACAGAAAACCATCACAATTGAACTTTCTTTGAGCTTGACAGCCTCAGCCGTGTCTTCTGTCTACCAACTCATTAATAAGACTATATAATGACTTTTTGAGCAGACTACACAGGCTATGCATACATTAAGCACCCCAGTAGAAAGAACGCTTAAAGCACCGCCTGCCTGCTCCGTTTGGTGCTCTCTCGAAACACCTGGATAAACATTATTGTATTCGAAGCACATTTCCCACTAACCATCTGCCTCTGCAACACCTCTGAAAGGGTTCTTAGTTTGCTCGAGCCGCTGACCTGTTTGACTCATTTCAGGAACCCCGGGCAAATATGTTTCCTCATTACCCAGTTGAAGTCTCACATGAGACCACAAACATTCTTACAGGTATGACAAAAGGTCAGCAGGTGATGAGAGCCACGTTATGTATTTGTAGACAATACACATGAACCATTACAAAAATCAATTAATTGAATACATTACTATTAATATCGTCATTATATATTTTAAAAGTCATCCCATCATCTGAGGCAAAGATACAGAGGGTGACGAGGGGTGGGAAGTGTTTCGGATTGCTTGTAATTTATTACGTAGCCCTCTGATCGTGACTTTGTTAAAACTGGAACATGTGGTGTTCCAGAAATTAAAAAAAAAAAAAAAATCCGCCTGTGGCTGTGATGACTTAGACATTGTTATCAAAGTTATCAAGACAAGTCCAGTCAGCTGAAAGCTAAAAATTTGACTAGATCCTGATTACTGCTAGTTTTAACAGAGGTGGAAAATGAACAAAAATACTTGGTATAAAATTGTGATACCCGCGAAAGGCACCATTGACGCAATGCGTCGCTTCGGATGCTATCAAACGAGTCCAAAATTAGTTCAATGCTAATGACTCGAGTATCCTTGGTTGCTGCTCATTTTAATAGCTTGATATTAACTGCGACCAAGTGAAGTGAAGGTTCATTGGCAAACTATTATGTCCATTGACGCGCTGACAACAATTGTTTGCTAACCACAACTTTATTCATCATAGAATAACAAATGTGTAGCTAATGATGAACAACCATGAAACCACAAAAAACATGAAAACAGTAAATTGAAACACAAATTACAGGAAATAGAGTGGCAGAATAGTAACAGTCGAATAAAAATGGGCCTTCAAACGAATTTTAAAAACACTTTTATATATATATATATATATATATATATATATATATATATATATATATATATATATATATATATATATATATATATATATATATATATACATGTATGTACATATATATGTATACATATATATATATGTATATATATGTATACATATATATATATATGTATATATATATATATATACATATATATACACATATATATATCCATCCATTATCTGAGCTGCTTATCCTCACAAAGCCCGTGGAGGCGAGCAAATCAGTTTCTTCTTCCATAATGTCGAGGACTATCAGTGTGCCTTGCACACGTCATTTGAAGAGAATGAAACTCTCCGCTTTGACATGCGGTGTATCAAGTTGGCTGCTTTCCCGCCCATAGCGTCCCAAAAACAACAGCCACATATTTAGTTGACACTTTGCACTGTGCACAAAAATAAAGCCCTTTTTGTAATGACACTACTAATTAATCTATTCAGGTCAGGGAATCCTATTTCTCTCAATGAATCAGCTGCATCCGGTCCTGAGCTGGAGTCTCTATTTTCCCCCGTGACGACAGACTTATGACCTTCCATGACAGAACAACTTTCACTCCAGTGAACAGCTGCTGTTTACTCCTCCTAATCTCAACCAGCTGAACATCTATCAGCCATTCACGAATGAAATTACATCATAATATGCCCCTACCCACTGTAATTCAATGAATGCTACATGCTGTCACACATAGTCACTGTTGCCCCTATAACAGGGCCATCAAACCCATTTTTTTCGAGGGGCCGCATTGTAGTCATAGCTTCTTTCGGAGGGCCATTATGACTGTCAACCCAAATAAATGTATGAGCACCTCATATTATATACAGTAAAAGCTACAAAACAAACTAACATATATATATATATATATATATATATATATAATCTAAAGTGAAGACAATTTGCAATTCTAGTAATGACACAAGAATTTGATGCACATTTTGTGATGTGGCGGGCCGTATCTGGCCCCCGAGCCTTGAGTTTGACACCTGTGCCCTATAACAACAAAGCCCACACGGCAAGTAGTGAATGAGGTGCCTTGAACTGTTGGTCGTCTAAGGAAGTGATTCCCAACCAGTATGACTTGGAACCTAGTGATGCAGCTTTAAACTATGTATTTTCTCCACATTGATGATTATTATTTAGTAAATACAAATATTTTTATGCTCACCTATCTTTGCCAGTGACATACATGAAAGGAAGAACAATTAAATGTAGAACAATAATCTACAATAAAAACTCTTTATCCCATGGTTGCTGCCTGTTTTCCACCTGTCCTTGCTGTAACACACCTAATTCAAATGATGAGAATTGATTCAGGTTTCTACAGAGGTTGCTGATGTGCTGATGTCTTTGTTAACAAGGGATATCTTGCACAAAATGTTGTCTTCATACTGTACTTGGTTAGACACTTATTGCGCTTGATGCATTTGATAAAAAAGGCAAATTGTCATTGGTCATCATTACTGTTCTCCAGTTACAGAACCATGGCATGTCTATCTGCTATTTAAGCCTTTTTGTTTGGCGTCCTTATGGAACAACCCCACACTTGCAATCATTTCCCTTGGAACTGTGTAATGTACCATTTAACAGTTGTCAATATATTGGATTGCATTAAGCCTAGAGGCTTTTAAAGTGTGTGAGCTCGCTGACTTTATTCGCTCACTTTCGAATATTGCAGTCTGCACAAAATTCAATGCAACAGCAAATCTAATAGTCTGTCCAACAGAGAGTGTTATAAATCTCATTATTCACTGGAAATGTACTAGCAATAGAAACAGGAGTATGAATTATAGGTGCAGCTATATCTTTTCTGTGAGTAGCTGGTTATGTGTCCATGTCAAAATGAACAGTACTTAGGTAATTGTGCTAAGTGCTCGGAAGCTGTTCATCATTATTAGGAGAGACAAAAGTAATGTGGATAGTTTGCTATCATATGGTTCCAAAACAACTTTGAATTGAAGCTATGCTGGGTGGTAAGAATATGCTGCGGTACAAATGGGGTGCTACAAGGCTTTGAGCATACTTTAACAAATTAATCAGACCAGCCAATGGAGCCCACCTCTCATCTTACATCACCTGGGGAAGACAAGTTTCTGTGACAAGGATGAGCAGGATGACAAACAAAGATGTGGACAAATGTTAGAATTTGAAAATTATACGTACTTTCCCCGATTATGAATCAGGAGCATATCTTAAGTAACTATGGGCCAAAGGTGAGGTACACCATGGATCGGTTGCAAGCCAATCACATATGAATCAAATAGATCATGTATGATACATATCGCAGGCATTGAGAGAAACTTTACTGGCTAAAGCATCACTCTTCAGAAAATGTCATCATTATTGAACCTTTAACATTGCACTGTCAAAGACAGCCAGCAATTTTTACCTTTTTAATTTGGTCATTTTGTGAAAATAACATACACACGTGGGCAGTGGCCAAAACCACAGTTTGCGGAAAAAATATCCAATTGAGCAAATTTTGACATCAGAGGTTTCAAACCTATGCCAGCATTTCAATGCATGCATATAAATGATAAATATACCTATATATATACAACCTAAACTTAAAAAAATGGGTATAGGAAATCTTGTCCTAGATTTCTAAATGATTGGGCACAAGTGTTTATGAATCATTGTTGAAAAATGGCTTCTAAATGATTGGCCACAAGTGTTTTTTAATCATTGTTGGAAAAATGTGTGCAGCAGTCGTACAGGAGAGAAGCATTTGTTGGGCTGCTAATTGCAAAGTATGTACACTTTTAAAGTGAATGGAAAGAACTGGAAGGGCAAACAACCTTGACCATTTCTCCACTCATAAATTGTCACACTCTTAGCAGCGCACAAGCCCACGCTCCCCCCGGGCACAGGCACATGTATAAACACTCAGACACACTTAAAGCCCACTCAACAGTCGACTCATAGTTAGATCCATCTATCCATCCATATGTCCACACTTCATACATCCACCAGTGCTCATCCGTCCGTCCGACCGTCCGTCCGTCCATCCGTCCGTATGTCCGTCCGTCCGTCCGTCCGTCCGTCCGTCCGTCCGTCCATCCATCCATCCATCCATCCATCCATCCATCCATCCATCCATCCATCCATCCATCCATCCATCCATCCATCCATCCATCCATCCATCCATCCATCCATCCATCCCCTCTGCCTGCACATTTCTTGTGCGTATTGTCAAGGAATGACAAAGGTAATTATTATTTCTTTATTTGTGCCAGCTGTCGTTCAGAAACCGGCGGTTCGAACCCAGCTCTGTCTGAGCCACTTGCTGTTGTATCCTTGGGCAAGACATTTCACACGCCTTGCCTCAAGGACTACAGATGAAAAGTAGCCCTTTGGCTAATTCTGGTGCATGTACAGAAATGTTCATTGACGTAAAAAAAAGTGAATGCCAGGGGGTCAAAGCGGAATGAGGATTTTTTTTTTTTTTATGTGTGGCCACGGTCTGGGCTGTGGGCTGTCCCAGCCACACCGGTGCCTTCCACAGCACCTCAGCGTGTGAGGATCGGCTCGGTACGGGCAGATTTTCCTGTGCCTGGCCCTGGCTGCCGGGATGGCACCAGCGTAACTCAGTCGTTCTCATCTGTCCGGTGCTGACCATAAATCAATAAATTGAAGTTTAGTGTACGTACATCAGAGTGCACAGTAAAATTCCATAGAGTTGGTTATATTATATATATAATTAAATCTAGAATGCCTTTATTGTCCTTATACTGTATATGTCAATATTAGAAAAGCTATTCGTTTCATAGTGCAGTGCATAGAAAGACACAAATTGAATAACAACTGATCAACTCCAACAATACAATATTGTGGCAATACGATGAAGAAACTAGCAGCACATTGCAACAATATTAGGACCTCATGCATCACTTGGCACCAATGTTTGCAACATATTGTGTTAGTGCACAATGATGGGGTGCAAAATCATTGCATGTGTGACTTTAAAAGCAGCTCTGGCAAATAAACTGTTTTTGTGGCGATTTGTGTGGGCTTTTATGCAACTGTAGCACCTGCCAGAGGGCAACAAACAGAACAAAGGAACAGCAGGAAAAGAGCATTCCGTGATGATGCCATTTGCCCTGCTGAGGCAGCGGGAGGCATACATTAGTGGTGTGCCGATGCATTGAATTATAGAAATGGAAATGTGACAAGTGGCAATTTGATAATGATTCATAAATGTTCAAAATCGCAAAGTTGCGCATGCCACATTATAACACCTGAGGAATGGGACCAGATGCTGAATGCTAGATTTTGAAGCATTTCAGGGATTATGAAAATGAAAATGGCATTGACCAAACCAACTCCATATCTAATGTGTCAAAAACAAAAATTAAGTTCTCTTGAAAAAATACATGAAAATAATCTCATTTTGTGTCCTCAATTTGAATATTTAAATCTCGAATCTCTTCTTTATTCCTTGAAATGAACATATGAAACAATAATATCTTGCCTTAAAAATAAATAATAATAAATGATAACTCTTTAGTCACCAATACCGATACCAAGTACCAAAACCACTAGTACTTTGGATACGAAATTTCCACAAAAAGAACAATGGCTGGTGTAGCATTTTTTCTTAAAATTGTATGAAATTATTGTCAATTTGTGTGTTCGTAAAATAGATATTTGTATAGAACACAGACTAAAATGTAAATAAATAAACAGTTTCAATGCTTTGAAAATTAGTCATACCTTGCTCATTTCTCAACCGAGGTGTGTGCTATCAAGACAGAAAATGCATTTCTGAGTATTTGGTTTTCTGTGACGCCCAAACGCGACAGCACTTGTTGCCTGTACGAGCTTCAACGTCATCGTTGGCACAGGTGTCATATCCATCTGATATTAATATTAGTGCTGTCAGGCAAGCAAAAAAAAAATCAATTGCAGGATTTGTAATTAATTAATCTATATAATCGCAGGCGGCATTAGTTTTTTTTAATAACACGCACATGCACGCGCATGCACGCACACCATCATATGCGGGAATCAAACTCATGGTGTCTGCACACAAGACAAGTGAGTGTACAACCACACCATCAGCCATCCCCGTCAGCGTCATAATTTCGAGATGCAGGCTTTGATTCTGGCTCGGGCCTTTGTGTGTGGACTTTGCATATTCTCCTCGGTTCCCTTCCACATTCCAAAAACAAGCACGGTAGGCTGATTGACTAAATTGTCCGCAAGTGTGAATGGTTGCTTGTCCGCAGCTGTGTCCAAATTTGCAGACTATGTCCTCCAAGGCCGGTTCGAAGGCTGGGTCCTTCGCAGCCGTGGAAGCGCTATCTCCGTGGATCGCATAAGCTGTGGCGAATTTTAACAGGCGGACTATCTCTGTACAAATTAATTAGGCAGCATCCGTCAGTGCACGATATGGTGATAACGTGACGTCATTTCTGGCGCGAAAAGACAGCACTGCTGGAGTCCAAATTCACGCAGCCTTCAAATAACCAGCCCTCGAATCTGGCCTGGTTTCTATGGCGATGGGCCGTGAGTAAAGACTATGAAATTGTGACCTTCGCAGCCTTCATTTTGCCTCTCTAGTCTTCTACGCTCTCCTACTCTCTTCTTAACGTTCGATTTTTGATTTGATATATTTATTTTGGCAAGTACATAAAACAACACACTTATTACAGATTCATTTCTCATTTGTCTGGCATGATTTAGTGAAAAGGGAAGCGGGAGGAATCAATTCTGCTTATCTAGTCCCGTCCCGATTACAACCAAGGTTTCACTGCCAGACACACAATCTAAATAACTACAGTACAACCTATACTATACCACCATATACCATGAAGAGAAAAGTGAGAAACCAAAGAAAAAGATAAACCCATCGCCAGAGAAACGAAGGCCAGTTTCAAATCTGCATTCGTGTGTCACGTGACGTGCCGTCGGGTTGCTCCGGAAATGACTTCATGTAGCCTGAAAACCAGCCGAAAAACAGCCTTCTGAGGACACAGCCTGTGAATTGGGACACCCCTCATGTGTGTTCTGAGATTGGCTGGCCGAGATCTTGAAGTTTTGTGCTTTATTTGCATGCTAAAATGTCACTCTAATAATAACAAGTGCATACACAACATTTCTGAACTTATCATTTATTGAACACACAAATCAATAAATTGTGTATTCAATATGAACTATATAAAACATGAAATATAAAAAAGTCAATTATTTCCATGCCATATTTTTTTAAGTTTGTTAGAATATAGGTGTAAACTATAGATTTAAGTGAAAGAAATACGTTATGAATAAATATTAAACTAGAAAAAAATAAATATAAAAAAATCCAACATATTTGTACATATTAAATAATAGCAGTGCTGCAAAGTTTGGCTGGTCCTTCCTTTTCTTTCTGTGCATTCTTGTAAGTTTGAAGGTAATGGCACCTCAGGTGAGTGACTCCACACATTGGTCGTGATTTTCATTTTACCTTTTTCCGCTCTCAAGTTCACCAGTCCATTGCAGATGCTGCAATTGGCTTTCCCTGGTGTTAGCTCAGTGAAATGCTGCCATTCTAGATTTGATTTTTGTTGTTTTGCATCCAGGAAGCAATTACTAAACAGAGGAAATATAGAAACATTTCACTATCTTCAATTATGCCTGTAATTCCAATATTCTATACACATTTCCAATCTAGTATTAGAAAGTATATTTTAAAACTAAAATATATCGGCCAATTGCTATATCGGTCGACATCTACCTACCACCCAAAGACTGCTGGAATAGGCTCCAGCGTGCTTGCCACCCTCTTGAGAAAAAGCAATTTGGAAGATGAATGCATCAATGAATACAATATTTTAATCTAATATCTGATAAAAATGCCCAAAGAAATAATTACAGTTCCAGGACATTACTTAAATAGTAGTGCATGCCTAATTAGTTGAATAAAACAAGAAGAGAATATTTGAAATCCATATTTTTATTGGTGGTGTGCTTGATAAAAGAAATTCAAAAGAAAAAAAGTCAAGCACATCAGCAAACCAATTAGGCAATGTTTAAAAAATGCAGTACACAAACAGTCAACTTAAATATAAAGCTAACTCAATACAGCAATT